>NW_004457317.1:7629-34958 GCF_000313135.1 Acanthamoeba castellanii str. Neff | reverse complement strand
CCACCACCTTCATCATCTGCCCGCGCGTAGAAGCAGATTTTGAGGATCCATCTTCGCCGCTACTCGACGCTAGCATCAACAAAGGGCTCGACTCCAGGCCTTCCTCCTTCAGCCTGGAGATGTTGAGTCGGCCCTCGTAGACTGATCTGAAGCCATAGGCCGCCGTCAAGAGGCGCCCCCGCTCCAGGCAGGGCGGCTGCACAGCCCGGCAGGCCCGCGCGTCGTGCAGGACCGGGTCGGCCCAGCTGGCCCAGGCGAAGCAGTACCACTCCCACTTGAGCACCAGGAGCCACCAGCCCAGGGCCACCACCAGCGCCGCCACGCCCACGACGAACCACCAGCTGCGCCACCACTGGTCGCCCCGTCGGGCCACGGGCGGCCGCCTGTAGCTGAACTGTGGTGGGGTGGCGGTGGTGGTGTTGACCTCTTCTTCTCCCTCCTCTCTTCTCGTTCGTGACCGCACGTCCATCGCTTGTCGTGTGTCTTGTCGTGTGTGTCGTGTCGTGGTGCGGTGCACGCGATCGGGAGATAAAGTTTTTTGCATGAGTGGCGGGAAGTTCCTGCCATGGAAATTTCGGTAGGAAACTTCCGCCAGTGAGATTAGATGTAGGCTCGCGCAACCCCACAGAACGGCAGGGCGCCCAGCTTGTGTGGCCGGGTGGTCGTCGAAAGGCATTATCTGATTGGATTTGTGTCCTCCGAAAGTTGGCGCTGTCCGCTGCCGTTGGAATTTCGGAAGTCGACATTTTTACAAAAGCAGCTGGTTTCAGTCGCAGTTGCACACATTCCAGAGTGTTTCCGAGAAATAAAAACCTGTCATGCTGACGTGGCCTATATCAATTTATTTTTCCCATTTTTGCAAAAAATGAGAAGAGCTGGGTGAGGATGAAGAGGGCAGGGGAAGCTGTTTCTGCTGCAAAGGCAAAGAGAGTGCGCCAACAAGACCTCTCACCTGTAGCATGGCGTGAGTGGCAAAACTACCTGTGATGAGCTCATTACACAAGTAAACAGGGTGAGCTCAAGCTCACAACTGCTCCACTGTTCAATCAAACAGCGGAGAGGAGAGCAGAAAACACGTACCTTGAGTTTCACAACAGCCTCAGCACCCCACTGTACATACATCAATAAAAAGCAATTAATCAATGAAGCCACCACTCACATTCAATGGTGCATGTGTGCAGGGCAAGCCAAGTTGTTGTCGAGTTGGTGTTGGATCTGCCCATCGCTGGGCCAAGATTCCTGCAAAACAAGAACAATGCATACACACTCAGTGTGTAATCACTGGTTGTCAAGCTGGTGGGGAAGCACCATGTCTCAATGACCCAGGTCAGCAATGTGCTCAACACCATCTTCCAGCATCTGTTTGCAGTGCAGCTGCAGCAGTTTCCATTGAAGGACTCAGCAGTGCAGTTCCTTATTGAATTCCACATCTGCCACTGGTACGAGATGAGCAAGAAGATATCTGAGAGCAAGGTATGGTTATTGTCATGCTATCATCACATATAAAGAAGGCAGCACCTTGTCCCTTAACTCCTCCATCGCAGTCTTCTGTTGGAGGGACAGCATCTGGTGGTGACTGTGGACGGCACAACCAAGGGCCATGAGCGTTCATTCCTCACCCTGCAAGTCAATGGCATCTGTGACAATCAGTTGTGGAGGGGAATGGTGGGTGTCTACAAGATGCCCTATGGGAAAACAGCAAGAGAGCAGGCCAAAGCAATCATGGGAGCGTGGGACGACCTTGTCAAGCAGCAGAAGAAGCTGTGCATGCCAACAACCAAGCTGTTCAAGGTCTGTGGCATCTCCTATGACAACACCAACAACAATCAGGGAAACTGTGGTGGTGTGCAAGTCCTGCTTGATCAAGAGAGGGAGAGGAGGGCAATGTCAGCCAACCACAAGTTTTGGCCCCTCATTGAGAAGAGCTGTACCAAGCACACACTCTCCCTCTGTCCAAAGCGATTCAAGAGCCTGGTGAAGCTCACAGTCATGAAATGGAAGTGGCTGCACCTGCAGGCGCCAGCGGATGTGAAGCAGTACCACAAGCTGTTCACATTGTTGATGCAACAAATCTCACAGCGCCTGATCAAAGGGTCATGGATGAGGCCATGGTGAGGCTTTGTGCAGAGCTTGGGTGCCGAACCAACACGACCTGACCATGTGACACGCGTGCACTTCATCAGCATTGATCAGATGGCCCACTGGGTGTACTGGTGGTACGTGGTCATTGTGCTGGCCTGTGTTCATGCTGTTGATAACACTGAACCTGCACAAATGCAGGTATCCATACCTGATTCTCTGGTACACAGTTCTGGGACCAGCATGCCTCACCGACAAAGACAATGCAGACTTCAAGGCCCTTCTCAATCCTGATATCTTCTGCTTGATCAAGATCAGCGCCATTGGAATGGAGGTATGTGAGGAATGAACAGTTGATCAACAGCTGCTGACAGTGGAGTATGTACATGCAGAGAATCCTTGGGCCATTCATGAGTGTGCTGCTGGCAGCTGAGAAGGTGATGGGCTACGTTGGGCGCCTGGAGAAGCTGGTAGAGCTGACCCTTGCACTCTACACAAGCCTGGCCACAATGATCAGCTTCTTCTTGAATGATGCCGCACTCCAACCACATCGGCTCACCACCAGCGACCTGACTGAGAAGATCAAGCAGTTAGCTCCTAAATGGGGCACACATGTCGCCTCCATCTTGTTGTCAGACCTGCGGTTTACTCCATTCCTTGCTGACTTGTCTCCCTTGTCAGCACTAGTCCCACTGGATTGTGCCTCACCACCATCATCAGCACGACCCACATCCATCTCCTCCTCGTCCTTCAGCCTCTGCCTCTCGCCCAATGCATTGTACCCTACGCCTGCCCTTCTCAAGGATCTGAAATCACCAACACCATTCACCATCATGAAGAGCACAGGTCCATGCACCTTGCAGATCATCATCCCCAAGAACCCTCCCCACAAGACTGCCCATCAATTCCTCCTGTGGATGCAGCTGTACACAGCAGTGATGCTTGTCACATTCAAGAAGCTAGACAGCAAGTATCTCATGGCCAGGGAGTATGCACAAGATCCCTTCATGTGTGATCTTGTTCTGCTGGTGATGATGTGGCCAATTGAGTGTGTCTTTGGCGAGACTGGAGAGCACCTGAAGGAGAGCAACAACAACATCCGTGCTGCCATCCTCTCCACGTGTGTGGCCTGCAATGAGTACCCCAACAATAGCACCATGATGGAGGGCTACATGAATGCCTTCCCAAATGTGTGTTGCCCAAGCTGCTCACCCTGTGTGCATGACCTCCTCAGTAACTGTTCATTGTTGGTCAAGTGCAGATCATGCAGGAGGCATGTACAGAGCTGCAGAGGGCCATGAAGAGAAAGGAGATGGACGCCATCGCTGAGAGCAGGTTCACTGAAGAGGCCCAGCAGGAGCATGAGAAGGCAGCCAGACGAAGTGCGCTCGAGGCAGAGAACGCGGCGGTGACGGCTGTCATGGCGCAGCACAGCTCTGCACTGGCCCAGCAGTCTGTCACATGTGGCACCATGAAGGCGTTCCTGCAAGAGAGGAGGAAGAGTGGGTGGGTCATGCCACAGCCTCCAACGTTGCCTGTGCTCTCCAAGATGAAGTGCACGGACCTCATCAACGCCATTCGCATGCTTGCTGCTGCACCGTGCGACACGATCACGCTGCCCACGAGTGTCAGCGAGCCCGATGACGGCGATGACACCCCTCTGTCGACTGCAACATTGTGTGGCGGTGGCGATGACAGGGAGGAGGTGGATGAGGATGGGGCAGATGAAGTGGGTGAGGGGGAGCTGTACCAGGATGATGACGACTCAGACATTGACGTGGCCACATATGATGTGTTCATGGATGCTGCCCTTCTTGAGGTGGCTGTGGAGGAGACAGCAAAGGCTGCTGTGGATGCTGAGAAAGCCACGCTCGCCACCAATGCTGAGCATGGCGCCCTCAGTGCTCCCCTCCTGTTGCCTGCCCCCACATGGACCTCTGTCTTGGTTGCAAGCTTCCTTGCCCAGCACAATGTTGGTGTTGGCCTTGCTTGGGTCCATCGTCCTCCTCCTTGTTGAATGATAAAGGTGTTCTAATAAATGAGATTAAAGATGATGTTTAAATTACATTGTAGAAGAGAGATAGTACTAATGCTGAAAGTTGTGGTCCCACTGCATGACTGTTTGTGTTGATGTAGAACCTAATGACAATGGATGTGAAGGTTACCCTGGTATCCACCAGGTAGGCCTCCACATCGCATCTCACCAGTCGCGTCCCAAAATCCTTGTTCAACGTGTGGTCATGGTCATGGTCGTTTCTGGTCTGTGCTCGAATTCGAGCGGTTGCCGTGGTCGTGAACAAAAACAAATCCAGGTTCTATGCCGGCACGTGTATTTTCGAGGGAGAACTCTGCCGAGCATCCCCCAATGATAATTCGTTGCGCGAGGCTACCCTTTTGCCCCACAGGATTTCCCTTTGCTGGAGTAATCAAGGGCAGAAACCCTGAGTCATCGGCGAGATTTATATTTCTTGTTGGCGAAATTCGCCACCGGGGCAGGAAAACCGAAGGAGTCGGGCCTAGGGAAAACAAGAAAGGAGAAACCCTATGTCGACGATCGGGACCGACCTGATCTTGACCCCGGCTGCCAGGAAATACGAGAACGTGCCGGGCCTAGAAAAAAAAGCCCAACACGAGCTTCACGAAAAACACGTGTGCACCGGAGCACGGCGTGAGTAGATCTTACCTCTCGCCGACAGCCACTCTCTCGCCGAGAGAGTTACGCTTATCTCGAATTGCTTAATGCGTTTAAGTTAGTTGCAGTCTCACTCCACCAGTGAAAGTTGTGTTGTTGATCCAACCTCTCGCGTTGTTCTCCCTTCTTCGTTGCCCGCCGTGAGTCTTAGGTCTCCCCTCTCTTCTCAAGGTAAGCCCACCAATGCATGTACCTGCCAATCAACACCTTCAGACAAGTCCGTTTTATATAGTTTTTCGATTCGTTCTTATTTGCTGTTCAACAGCTCATTCAGAAAATTACTTTTCTTCGTTGTAGTAGCGTAGAAACCAGTTGATCGAATGCAAGAGTGGATGGGCTATGTGGCGGCGGCCGTGGCGGTCTTCTGCTTCGGCAGCAACTTGGTCCCGGTGAAGAAGTTCGAGACCGGCGACGGGATGTTCTTCCAGTGGATCCTGTGCACGGGCATCTGGCTCACGGGCCTCGTCGTTAACGGCATCCAGGGCTGGCCCACCTTCGAGCCCATTGCCATGATTGGCGGCGTGCTCTGGTGCACGGGCAACCTCCTCACCGTCCCCATCATCAAGATGATTGGCCTTGGCCTGGGCCTCCTCCTCTGGGGGTACAACCTCACCTCCAGCTCCATGATGGAGTCCTGTTTTCTGCACCACTTGGCTGACAACAACAACTACAACGCACCTGTGGCAGCTTGACCAACTTGATCATGGGCTGGGCCACCGGTACCTTCGGGCTGTTTGGCCTCAGCTCCAACGAGGTCAGCCTCCCTCCTGCCGTCCATCCACCTCCACCGCCTCACAACGGCTCACGTTCATCGCGTGTGTTTCCAACGTGCAGATCAAGACGCCCTGGCTCAACTACCTGGGCATCTCACTGGCTGTGGCCTCTGTCGGCGTCTACGCCTTTGTCAAGCCCACTGTCAAGAAGATTGGTTTGTGCTCAGCGGGGGGGGGGTGATGATGACCAGTTTGCTGATGTTGTCTACCTCCGTGGAACAACTTGTTTTCGTGTGTCTGTATGGACAGGTGAGGACGAACACTGCGACGTGGAGGAACACCACTCCGTCAACGTAGGCAGGCTCGAGGATTCCTACTTGATCACCAACCCTGGCCACGCTGACCACAAGGGCCACAGCAAGGAGCAGGACGATTCGTTTGCCTTCATTGAACGCCTGCCTTCCGCCACTAAGCGCGTGCTCGGTGTCGTGCTGGCAATTGTTACTGGCCTCTTCTTTGGTCTGCTTCTCCTCTTTTGTCTTCTCTGTTCTCTCCGGAAACATTTTTAGTTTTTTTTTGTTTTTTTAAAATCTGTTTATTAACTTCTTTTCGTGGTGCTACACAACAGGCGTCAACTTCGACCCTCCGCAGTGGCTGATCGACCACTGCGAGCCGTGTGACCACTCGGGTGGCCACAGCAGCAAGGGTCTTGACTATGTTTGGTCTCACTTCTGTGGCATCTTCCTAGGTAGGCCCTGTCAAATTTAAATTGATATCTTTGTTGGGTTCACTGACATTTTCAAACCCTCCCTTCCTTCAAGCCTCGACTGTCTACTTCTTGCTCTACAGCTTGTTGAAGCGCAACAAGCCAGCCATCAATCCGCAAGTCGTGCTGCCCGGCATCGTTTCGGGTACACTATCCTCTCTTTACGGCCAATCATTGCTCCTGGGTAACTTTGGGGAGGGACTTTTGTAGGCGTCATGTGGGGGATTGCGCAGAGTAGTTGGTTCGTAGCCAATCAGGGTGCGTGTACCTACCGTGCCGCACCAGCCGCGTGCGCTCACACAATTTTCGCGAGATCCTCATTCCGTGCGCTTACCTGTGGATGGGGTTTGTCGCAGAGCTGGGACTGACCGTTTCGTTCCCCATCATTGCGACTGGCCCGGGCGCCGTTGGTTGTCTGTGGGGCATCCTCCTCTTTGGAGAGATCAAGGGCGGGCGCAACTTCCTCTTCTTTGGCGCGGCTATCGCGCTCAACGCCGTCGGCGTGGCCCTCATCACCCTGGGCAAATCTGTCAGCGTGTAAGGGTTTGGCTCCTACGAGGAGTCCAGGCCCACCGGTCAAACGCCGCATAGTTCTTGTTTTGTCCATGGATCGTGAAACATAAACAATTTGTTTGTTTATGAAAAAGTACAACGTAACGTGATAACAAGAGAAGAAGAAGAAGAGGAGGTTTGCGGAAGAACAAGAAGGACGTGGGAAGGAGGGTGAAGAAGAGAGAGTGCGCACACTCACTTGGAGGGCGGGGAGGGGACGGCGATGAGGGCGTGCCACTGCTGGGACAGCAGACGCCACACGGCCACGGAGGGGATGAGCGGCCGCGCGAGGGCGGCGCCGGCCACCGACGAGAAGGCGGCCGACGGGAAGAGGAGCCGCAGCATGGCCTCGCGGTGCTCGCGGTAGAGGAGCTGGCCCAGGGCCAGCACCGCCTCCATGCGGCTCTTCTGGTTCTTGTCCTTGAGCATGGCCACCAGGAACTTGCGGTACTTGAGCGACAGCAGCGCGTCGCCGTGGCCCAGCCCGCCGCCGATGCCCAGCCCGCCCTCCTCGTCGTCGCTGCCGAACGAGAAGTCAATGTCGTCCGCGCTCTCCTCCCGGCCGACGGACGACTCGCGCTTCTTGGCGGCGCCGGCGCTGTTGGTCGCGGCGGCGGTGGTGGCGCCCATGGCGGTGGCCATGGTCATGGTCATCACCGGCGGCGACTTGGCGCTCCGCTCGTCGCCGGCCTTTTTTCGCAGCCCGCGCTCGGCGTCCGCGGCGGCCGGAACGGCAGACGAAGCTGACGTCAGCGAAGCGGAGGCCGACGACAAAGAGGTGGAGGAGGTGGCGGTGGCGGTGGCGTTGGAGGAGGAGGAGGAGGAGGAGGAGAGGTGTTGGGCCATGGCGTAGAGGTAGTAGTTGGCCATCATGCGGAAGGCCTGGCGCTTGATGGTGCTGTCCTTGTTCTTGAAGAGGTACTCGATCTCCTTCTCCTCGTACTCCATCTCCTTCCTCTTCTTGACGATCAGCTTGTCGATGCTGTCGTCCTTGTTGTTGGCCGGGTGCTCGCCGGCTGCAGAGCCGAGCGTGGACGAGGCCGTCGTGGCCTCGCGCTCGGCGGCGTCGCGCTCGCCCTCGCGGCCGTAGCCGCCCGTGCCCAGCAGCGGAGGCGGCGGCGGCGCGAGCACGTCGTAGTTGCCGTAGCCGATGAACTTGATGAGGAGCGACAGCAGGCGCCGGCGCATCTCGTGGCTCTTGGTGCGGTTGATGGCGGACGGGATGAGGTGGATGCAGTGGGCGCCCAGGTTGCCCAGCGCGGTGATGGTCTTCATGAGGATCTTGGTGTCGCGGCAGTGGAGCAGCGACAGCAGCGGCGACAGGTGGTCGAACACCGAGAGCCGGTTGGCCTCGCCCAGCAGTATGAACGCCTGCAGCTGCACCTGCGACTCCTCCGCGAACGTGTTCAGGAACCTGTAGTCGCGTGTCGTGTCGTGTCGTGTCGTGTCGTGTCGTGTCGTGTCGTGTCGTGTCGTGTCGTGTCGTGTCGTGTCGTGTCAGAACGAGCGTTGAACCTGCGGGGCGGCGGTGGGCCAGGGCGCGCACCTGGTTAGTCGCTGCAGGGCAAAGGTGTTGTTGGCGATCATCTGCGGGTACTGGCGGATGGCCTTGATGGCCGCCTTCTTCACGGGCACCGAGTTGTCGTCGAGCTTGGCCAGCACGTGCGAGAGGTAGTTCGAACACAACGTGAGCGCTGCAAAAGAGGCGTCGACGAGGGAAGAGAAACGTTTTGGAGTTATTGACCTGCCATTGCCCCGCGCGGGGCGAGCGACAGCTAAGCAAGGCGGGAGGTCGTACGATCGGGGTGCTTGTCGCCGTTTTGTCGGTAGTGGGCAAAGATGAGGGACACGGCGTAGAGGGTCATGATCACCACGCACGGCTCCTCCTCGTCCTCTTCATCGTCCATAATTCTGTGTAGACACAGAGCGAAATGCAGCAACAACGCGTGATATCAGATTGTGTGCCGTGTGTGTGTCGTGTGTGTGTCGTGGGTGTACCGGAGAATGTCGTCGACAAAGAGGAGGAGCGCGTCTACGCCGAGCGCGCAGAGGATCTGGATGGCGCTCTCCTTCACATAGTACTCTTCGTAGCGCAGAAGCGCAGCGATGCCCTGCAGGTGCTCTGTGCGTGCGCGTGCGGCATGTGTCATCAGCTTAGGTGTGCGTGCGTGCATGCGTGTGCGTGCGTACCGTAAGCGAGAGTTCGCAGGAGAGCGAGCTTGGAGAGCTGGGTGACGGCGATGGTGCGGAGCCAGTTGTCCTCGACCAGCAGCAGCTCCGCGATGTCGGGAATGAAGGGAATGCCCTTCATCCCCGCCGCCCCGATCGTCTCCACCACCGTCGCCCGCAATCGACTGTGTATTGCATGAGAGCCACAAACGATCAATATTCGCTTGCACGCGATGGAACTGTGTGTGTGGTGTGTGACGCGCACCTGGGTTCCTTCAGCAACGAGCCCACGAGGGTCAGCGATTCGTCTGATATGTGACTGCCGAAGAAGGCCAGCGTGCGGGTGGCGGACTGCAAACACCACAACACAGCAAGGAATCAATGGGAGGTGAGTCGTTGTCGCCACCGCTCGCGCACAGGGCTGAGCGGGTGTGGAGGCTGGTGGTGGTGTGTCGGCACCTCGACCACGGCCTTGTCCTCGGCGGAGGTCTTCACAACGTTGACCACGGAGGCCTCCACTCGCTTCAGCATATCCAGGCCTTGGGGGAGAGACAAGGTCAGAGGTGAGTACTCCGCGCACCAGTATAGAGGTGGCTTGCGGCCGTGGGGGCGTATGTGCACATACCATCGGGCCGCAGGGAAAAGTGCTGTACAACCGCGCCGAGAGCGGCGACCGCGGTGGCGCGAACGAAGTAGATCCGGTTCTTGAGCATCGAGCAGAGGACTAACAGATTGTCGTCCAGGTCCAGGTGAATGCCTGCAAACACATTCGTTTCGCGACAAACGTGTGAGCCAGCCCAGCCAACACCAAAAAGAACGAAGACGGGGAAAAGAAGAACGAAGGCGGGGGAGGTGAGTACCGCTGACGAATACTCGCAGGAGGTCTAGGGCCTCGGTCCTGGCATCGGCTTCGCGGTGACTGAGCAGGGCCATGGTCTGATGGATCACCTGTCGCAGGCGCGCGTGCCGCTGGGTCCGCTTCTCGTCGTCGTCGCCCTGGCACTCGTGGTCGACCGCGATGCCGTCGCGCGCTCGGTGCTCGCCCTTGCGGCTCTGCTCGAGCAGGCTCACCAGCCGGATGGCCGTCAGCACCATGTACGCGTTCCGGTTCTGCATCATCTCGAAGCACTTGTTCTCCACCTCGACCTTCGTCCGCTCCAACAACGCCGCATCCTCGGCCGAATACCTGCACCGACGTAACGACATCAATACCGTGCGCGTTGACCACACACGACACACAACACACGCCACGCGCACGACTGGGTGGCTAGTGGCGAACCTGCGACTGCCGGTGAGGGCCGAGTAGGTGAGGTCCTGCAGCTTGGCGATGAGCGTCTGGACGGTGATGTGGTCCTCCTCGGTGAGCAGGAGGTCGATGAGTAGGTGCAGGTAGCGCAGCGCGTTGACGTCGTTCAGGTGCAGCACGCCGGGAATGGCCTCCACCATCTCCAGCCGCAGCTCGCGAGCTTCACTGCCGTTGGGGGTCGTTGCCGCCGGTGGTGCCTGAGGCTCAGACGACTCGCCGTGTGGCCGTTGCTGGCCGAGCCACGACGCGAGCACCTCGAACTTGGTCGTCGAGTAGAGCGATGAGGCCCCGTTGTGCGACCGATTGGTGGCGGCGGCGACTTGTCGCTTGTCGTCCACGGCGGCCTCGGCGTCCTCGTCGGCGATCCGCCGGGCCTCGAGCTGCTCCCGGTCGCCCACGTCCCTGTCGATGGCCTGCAGCAGCTGGATGACCTCGTGCTTCAGGTAGAAGTCGATTACCGCGTTGGTCTCGTCGCTGCTCCGGCCGCCCACAGACAACACAGCATATACCAAACATATTTCTTCAGTCAGTGCTCGCGCCGGTGAATTCTTGGCGACCAACAAAGAATGTATGGAATGAAAAAATGAATGAATGGTGCGTACCGTTGGTTGTGGCAGTTGAGCAGGGAGTCGAGCCTGGGCCGAAGCCGAGCAGGGTCGATCCGGTCGGTGATGACCAGGCACAGCTTCTTGAGGAAGAAGGGCTTGCACTTGACGAGGTCGAGCATCATGCCCAGGTCCTCGCACCGCGCGGCGGTCTCGCCGAGGGCCTCGAACACCACCGTCACGAAGGGCACCAGCAGCGGGTCCAGATCGTCCGCGGCCGACGCGTCGGACGACGACGACCCGCCGCCGCCGATGCCCAGCAGACCGCCGGAGGAGGTCTTCCGCTTCCTCCGGGCCGACAGGTCCCGCAGGATGTCGCCCAGCACCGGACTGGTCGGCTTGTACTCCTGGCTCAGTCCCGTGAGCACCTGTGCGACCACGGTCATGCCGCCCGATCGGGTGTGTGCGCGTGTGAGTGCGGTTGTAGCGACGCCACATACTGGGGCGAGGGGGGAAGAGGAGGCGATACCAGGCAGATGGCCTTGCGCGCGGGATCGAACTTTTGTTTCGTTGGCAGCAGAGGATTGGCCAGCAGGCCCAGGACGATCAAGACCAGCAATCGCAGGCCAGGATCCTATAGAGAGACGCG
The DNA here is from genome assembly GCF_000313135.1 of Acanthamoeba castellanii str. Neff. Lineage (NCBI taxonomy): Eukaryota > Discosea > Longamoebia > Acanthamoebidae > Acanthamoeba > Acanthamoeba castellanii. The sequence goes on along the minus strand of NW_004457317.1, from coordinate 23,487 downwards.
CACACCGCCACAGGCGTGAGTGGGGGCAGTCGTCACCCGGTGCGGGCCACGTTGCAGCGTGCGCGCGGGGAGGGGAGGGGAGTACCTCATGACCGAGCCAGCGGAGGAGCCATACGTAGACATCGAACGTCTGCATCATCTTCACCGCCGAGTTCACCAGTTGCCGAATTTGTATTTCCTCTGCAACCCGCCGCGGATCGAGTGGAATGTGAGCCAGCTAGGCCATCGAAGAAGAAGCTTCATCACGTACCATCGCGAAGGAGCTGGCCGAAGAGGAATGTTCGCTGGACGGGCGTGAGGGAGGCGATGGAGAGCTGGGCCATCTCCTTCATGACGTTGGTCGCCTCGAGCTGCACCAGCGCGTGCTTGTCCTTGAGCCGGGCCGACACGAGCTGGATGACCCGCACGAAGCCCAGCGGGTCCTCCCGCTTGTCGTTGGCCGAGCCGCGCCGGCGCCGATTGTTCGTCTCCGCCGCCGCCGAGTCGCTCGCGGCCGGTGTTCGGCCGTTGGTCGCGTCGTCGGTGCGGCCGGGCCGAGGTCGCGCGAGGTGCGGCGGGAAGATGGGGTTGTTGCCCTTGTTGAGCAGGGTCAGCCGCCACAGGAGGTTGAGGGCCGCCTTGCGCACGCGGGGTTCGTCGTCGTCGAGCAGGCTGTTAATTACAATATTTATATTCCGCTCGTTGATCACGCCGCCCAGATAGAACTTCACCATCAGATCGATGGCGTACACCGGATTCTGACCTGTAAGACAAGTCGAGACCCGGCGTTAGGGTGCTTTGAATCGCACACGCACACGCACACGCACACGCACACGCACGCAAGGGAGAAGCTGGCGCACCTTTGAAGACATCTATACATTTGGTCATGACAGCTTCGACCACCTTAGTGCCCAGGACGTGGTTGAGTTGGAGGTAGACCGGGTAGTAGTCCAGGTGGAGGAGCGCCGACTCAGACCGATCCAGGAATTCGAGGAATGCGGCGCCCCACTTCGTCTTTTTCTTCAGCGCTCCCGGCGGCTCTCGCACGCCAGTGTCGGAGGCCCGGGCCTGTTTGAGCACGCCCTCGCAGGCCTTGGCTCGCAGAAGGTGGGAAAATCGCAGCTGGCCAAGATCTTGCGGGTCTGTGCGTCGTGTGTGCAACGTGTGCGTGTGGGTGTGCGTCAGCAAGCAACATTAGCGAGTGGGGCGAACGAAAGATAATTGATGAGAGCAAGAGGGTGTACCAGTGTTGTGTCCCTTGAAGGAGGCGAACCACTCCTTGAGCGACGGGAACTTGAGCGCCAGGATCTTCTCGGCCAGCCAGTGCGTGCCCTTCTTGAAGCCGATGAAGAGGATGACCTCGGCCCACCACTTGTCCGTCAGATGGCGCTCGTCGGCCCAAAAATAGCGAAGGAAGTCCTTCTTCTCCCCTCCGTCCTCGCCTCCTCGCTCTCGCACCGACGCCGCAGGACCCGAAGATGGCGACGTGGCGACCAGGCCGTCCAGTGTCCGCCGGCTGTCAGTCTCCGCCGCCGGCTCGTCGCCGCTGGCGTTGGCGTGCTGCTGTGGCTGCTGTCGACGGCCGCCGCCGCTTTGCATGTAGTGGTGCCAGGGCTTGTGCTGGGCCTCCCACGGGTGCAGGACGTCGGTCACCACCTTGGCGAAGGTGACCTCGTCCTCGAGGTTGGCCATGCAGGTGAGCATGTAGTCGGCCACGAAGAACTGGTGGAGCGTGGCGTTGGCAAAGGCCAGCGTGCGGCCCACGCCGTGCTGCAGCACGACGCCGGGCAGCATTCGCGCCACCTCGTCCAGCAGGCGCTCGCCGTTCTGTCGTCGCTCCTCCGGCTGGTCGAGGTCGGCCCGTCGCAGCTGGTGGTACTTGCCCATCGCCTCCACGAACACGCGGCGCTGCGCCACGAAGATGTCCGCCACCGCGCCGGCGCCGGTGGCGGTGGACCCGTCGGTGGCGTTGGCGTTGGCGTTGGCGTTGCCGTTGAAGAGCGGGTTCTGTACATAGTGGTAGCTCTTGCCGTAGTTGTCGTCCCACCACACGATCAAGTAGGCCAGGAGGCCGATCAGTTTCCGTCGCTCGACGGCCTCCTCGTCGTCGCTGGCCTCATTGGCCTCGTCGGCCTTGTTGTGGGTCTTCCGCTCAGGCAGCAGCTCGCGCAAGATGCTGCGCTCGGGCTTGTCCGCTTCTGCGGCGGCGAGCTGAAGCCGGCTGCGGTCGGCCGCGCCCTTGGCCAGTGACCCGGCGAGGTGGCACAGCAGCTCGTGGAGATTAGTGGCCGGCATCGAACTGCCGTCGCGCGACTGGGCGAGCAGGATGTCCCGCAGCAGCACAAAGAGCAGGAGCGGGCTCTGCTTCTGCGTGGGGAGCACGAGGCCCTTCCGCTCGAGCAGGCAGTCCAGCAGCGCCGGGGCCGCGGGCAGGGCCGACAGACCGAACTTGTCGAAGAGGGCCTTGGCGTACAGCCGCTGCTCCGTCTCCCCGCACAGGCTGTCGAGTTTGAGGATTCGCCACTGCTTGCTGCTGCTCACGCCCTCTCCGGCCTCGGACTCGCCTTCGGCCTCCTCCGCTGCGCCGGCAGCGGTGCTCCCCGTGGAGGGGTTGGTGGCGGCGCCGACGCTGGGGACCTGGGTCGGACGCAGCGGGTAGCGCATGAGATCGGCCAGCGTGTTCACACGGCAGCACGCGACGACTCGCTGCAGCCGCTTGCCAAACGTGGCGCCCAGCTTCCTTCCGAACGACTGCAGCGCGCAGATGGACGCACAGCTCGTCTGCGCCGGCCCCAAGATAGATAACACACGACACACGACACACACGACACACGCACGGTGAGCACATTGCATTCGTATCGATGAAGAGGCAAGAAGCATAAGTTATCTTCTTCTTTGTTCTCGTAACGGGAAAGCGAATAAAGGAAGAGTAATAAAGAATGATAATTAAATAAGAGCGCCACAAAGGGGACAGAGAGCGCATAACAAACACGAACCTCATCGTTGGTGGTGTCCTTGTAGCCCAGCAGGCCGTAGAGGAGTTCGTTGGCGAGGTCGCGCGGCACCGCGTCGAGGCCGTCGAGCAGCAGCACAAAGGGATGACGCGAGTCGCGCAGCAGCTCGCCCAGCAGGCGCGCGGCCGTGGTGGCGGTGGTTGGCGTCGAAGAGGAGGACGCCTGTGGCGTGAAGCCGTGCCAGCTCTGCACAGCGGATCGAAGCAGCAATCCGGCGGGATCGATCTCGCTCTCCATCTTCTCGGCGGCTGCTGCGCGGCTGGCGTCGAAGAGCAGCTGGGAGATGAGGTGTGCGCAGTTGATGTAGATGGGGAAGGCGGAGCGCAGAGGCTGGGAGGGCGACGGCGTGGCGATGCGATCGAACTCGCGCAGAATGCGGCGTAGGACGACGGTCTTGCCCGATCCCTCGTCGCCCGCGATGAGGGAGAATTGGCAGTCGGGCGATGTGAGCAGCTGGCCCAGGGTCACCTCCAGATCCTCCTCCACCACCGACTCGCCAAACCCGCCTTCTAGATCGCCGTAGGAGAGCAAGTAGCTCAAGTTGTTCACGCTGATCACTTTCAAGTGTACGAATTCGCTCTCGCTGGCTGCATCTGCGATCAGCATCTCGTCCCTTGGCTTCGTTTCTTCTTCCACATCCTTTGTTGATGCGTCTCCTCCTTCTTGTGACGCCGTCGCAGATGTGGTTGATGATGAAGGTGTGGGCTCGCTGCGAGGCGCGGAATGGAGGTTAACGGCCAGGTGGCGTTGTAGGTCCTGGACGATAAGATCGGCGTTCTCGTCTTCACGTATCTCAAGCGCGGCCAGCCGCTTGTAGACCTGCAAGATCGACACGGGCGGGGGCGCAGTCGATCGACCATTTTCTTTCGGGGTGGTGCCCCCCTCTGCCATTTCCATTCGAAATCGCTTATCTTCTGATTGCTCCTTTGTGCAATTCAAAAAGCGGCAGTGGGTGCAGAGGCTAAGAGAAATGGCTCCCCCTTCCTCAAATGCGACGTTCACCGCGCGGGAAATCTGATCTTCGCTGGTGGCTCTCTTTCGCCTTTCGTTTCGGCGTTGGGCTTTTTCGAAAATTTGAGAAGCATTTCAAAAAATCGTACAAATTACGAAATGGCCACAAATTCCAGGCGAAAAAGTTTAGAGAAAAAGAGCAGAAAAGCAACAGTTCAGCAAATCGCATCTGATCGAAGGCTGCAAGCGGTACCTGGCAGGTCTCGGTTTCGATTTGTGTTCACATTTCTTTCGTCAATGCTGGCCGCCGATCGCCCCGCTGTCGTGATGGAGACGAAAGTATTGAAGATTAATCCCTCATCGTTCGCCGATGAAGAGCTGGCCGAGGCAGTGGAGCTCATCCGCCAAGGCGAGCTCGTTTCCTTTCCCACGGAAACAGTGTATGGTACGATGACGTTAATTCTCCCCGTTCCATTCCATGAATGAATGCTCACCGGCCGGTGAGCAACGTGCAACGTTTAATCAGGGCTGGGCGCGAATGCACTGGACAACGAAGCCTGCAAGAAGATCTTCCAAGCCAAGGGGAGGTACGACAGTGCAGCCGCTTCTCTTGACATCTCGCGTCTTCATGTGTCTCACGCCCGGGCCTCTCTTCGCTCTCTTCCTGTTCTATCAATGGCACAGGCCATCGGACAACCCGCTGATCGTGCACATCTCTTCGATGGAAATGCTTCACACCGTGGCCGCCAGCGTGCCACCGAAAGTGGACGAGTTCCTCACCCGGTCGCAGTTCTGGCCGGGGCCTCTCACCATCCTCTTCCCTAAAAAGGTGAGCCACCGCCGGCCCACGGCCATCCATGACTACTCTCGCGAGTGAGATCTCACTTTCGCGGTGAGTTGCGTAGGAGAATGTCCCTCAGGCGGTGACTGCCGGCCAGACCACCGTGGCCGTTCGCATGCCCAGCCACCCCATCGCCCACAAACTGATTGCCCTCTCGGGTACGTACCAACGTCTAACGTTGCACATTCTCTGCAAAATTGTGGCCCACCACCGCCATCACCGGCGCCTCCTGCTCACCACACAGACCCAACGTTGGGTGCGCTCAGGCGTTCCGATTGCGGCGCCGAGCGCCAATATGTCCGGGCGACCGAGCCCCACGACGGCGGGCCACGTCATCGCCGACCTCACGGGGAGGGTCAAGTGCATCGTCGACGGCGGCGGCACCTCGGTGGGCCTCGAGTCCACGGTCCTCGACATGAGCCGAGATCCGCCCATGGTGCTGCGACCAGGGGGCATCACCCACGAGCAGCTCAAGAAGTACCTGCCGGACGTCGTGGTCTATGGCCAGGGCGGCCACAAGGACCAGTCCATGGAGGACAAGCCGCCCACGCCGGGCCTCAAGTACCGCCACTACTCGCCCAACGCCTACGTGGTCCTCTTTGATCTGGCCCCGCCCCCCAAGGAAGGCGGAGACCACGCGGACACCGGCGGCGGCGGCCTGCGCATGGGCGAGGAGCTCATCGCGCGGGTGCGGAAGGCCCTCGACGACAAGCAGAGCGTGGGCATCATCCACACGCACCGGGAGATCGAGCTGCCCGCGGACCTCAAGGCCCTGGCGCGACACGTCGGCGACGCCGGAGGGGACAGCGGCGCGGACGACCCGCGGGAGCCGCTGCTGGTGTACCCGGTCGCGGTGGAGGTGGACCAGACCGACGAGGAGGGCAGGGAGCGATTCGCCGCCGAGGTCGCCCGAGGCCTCTTCAAGGCGCTCCGGGGGCTCGACGCCCGAGGCGTGGACATCATCTTTGTCGAGGTACTACATACCTTCATCTTCATCGTTTGAGTGATCGTCACCTTCCCGTGTGCCTCTAACACGTGGATATTGATCAATCACAGGGCATCGACGAAAGCCACACCGGCTACGCCGTCATGAACCGATTGCGGAAGGCCGCCGCTGCGTCCGTGCACTGTGTTGGTTTGTGAAAAGCGCAGAGAGAGAGGAAGAGACGAAGATGGAAGCACTTCTCAACCTGTTGTCATTGTTGCCATTGTTGTTGCAGTTGTTGCTACTGCAGGGTGAGATTGTGTGGGATTGGCTTGCACCACCTCAAACATGTCAAATTAATCAGGTAGGGTCAAAGGAGACAGAGTAGTCGAGTTACTCTTCTTCTTCGTCCCTCCCCACCTTCAACACTACACTCGAGTGGATCTCTCAAGACGAGGCACGATGGTACAGCGTGGAAGAAGTGCTGCGCTGCTGGTGGCGGTCGTCCTGTGCGCCGTTTTCGTTGCGGGCGGTGCTGCCGCAAACTGGTCCGATGTGGACCAGATCCTCCAGGCCGGAGTGCAGGACGGAGCCTACCCCGGCTGCGTCGCCCTCGTAGGCAACAAGAACGTACGCTCATCCGCCGAACTGCCTTTGACGTGCATTTGTATGAATTTAATTCAAATTCATTTGAATTAAATCAATTAGTGGATTACTTCTATTGAATGAGGGACGTGCGAGATTCATGTGAGTTTGCTTTCAATGAACACAGCCAGTGCTAATCTGGAGGGGGCGAACAGGGAATCATCTATGAGCGTGCCGTGGGGCACTACACGTATGGCGCCACGCCGCCCTTCAGCTCCCGCAACCCGCCCATGGCCATCGACGTACGCCCTCCAGCTTGCCCCCCCCCTCCACATCTCTACTCCTTCGCGCTGCGTGCTGACCGTACTTCGTTTTGGGGACCGACAGACCCTCTTTGACATGGCGAGCTGCACCAAGGTCACCAGTACGCACTTCCATCACCACATCATGTGTGTCGTGCGTGTCGTGCGTGTCGTATGTCGTGTGCGTGGTGTCGCTGACAAGCGTGAGCGCCTCTTTGCAGCCACCACCACCGCCGTGGCCCAGTTCTACCAGCGCGGCGAGCTGCCCCTGCACACGCGCATCGCCGACGTGCTGGGCAAGGAGTACGCCCAGCACGGGAAGGGCGACATCACGGTCCTCAACTGCCTGCTCCACAACACGGGCTACCCTCCCGACCCCAGCCCCAACTACTGTACGCCCGCACCCTCCACCCGCCCGCAGCACTCGCACGCCGGCCGTTGACTCCAAGTGGTGTGTGCGTGTGCGGTGGCGCGTGTGCGGTGGGACACGCAGGGGACCCGGCGTTCGGCTGCCCGGAGACCCGCAAGCCGCACCCGGAGGAGAACTTCTCGTGCCAGGACCGCATCTACAAGAGCCTCCTCGCGCAGACCCTGGCCAACCCCGTCGGCAGCGTCTACGTCTACTCCGACCTCAGGTCCGGCTTTCATTTTTTTTTTTTGCCGGTGGCTCTTGACAATCGAACATCAAAAAGCTGACGTGTGTGCCGTGTGTGTCGTGCGTGTGTGTGTGTTGTGTCGTGTGTCGTGTGTGTGTGCGGCTGAACGCCAACAGCATGATCACGCTCATGTACGTGGTGGGCAATCTGGCCAAGGACCTCGGCTACGTCAAGCCCACCGACCTTATCGCCGGCTGCGACCAGGGAGGCCCCGGGTATCCCCCTTTTTCTCCTCTCTGTCTCGCGCCTGCCCTCCTCCAGCCCTGTGTAGATCCTGACGCGCATGTCGTGTCGCGTCGTGCGTGTCGTGTGCTGTTGCAGTGCCGCTCAGTGCTATTTCGAGGCGTATGTGCGCCGCTACGTGTTCCACCAGGCGTCGATGTACGATTCGTTCTTCCTTCCGCCCAGGTACGAGTGGAGCCGCTCCGCGCCCTGCGAAAACGACACCACCTACCTCCACAAGGTCATTCAGGTATGCGTCAAGCGGTTCTCCTTGCGGCGCTTCTTTCCTGTGCCCTAACGCACGACACACGCCGCACACACACGACACGACACGACACGACACACACGACACACACGCCGCACATGCACGACACGACACACACGACATTAGGGCCAAGTGTCGGACGGCAACGCCTACGCGCTGGGTGGCATTGCGGGCCACGCCGGCCTCTTCTCCAACGTGAGGGATCTCTTCAAGCTCATGCACAGGTGGATGTGGGCCGCCCCCAATGACCACTGGCTCAATACGTACCTTTCCGCACGACCGCACACATGCACCACCGAACACGCACGATGACACGACACACACGACACACGCACCCATTCACTCCTTTGCGCTGTGCAGGAGCACGGCCGAGTTCTTCGTGAAGGAGTACAACCACTCGCAGAGCAGCCGCGCGCTCGGCTGGAACACCAACGACCCCACCGTGCGCGACCAGGGCTGGGGCCTCTCCTGCGGCGCCCTCAGTGCCAAGACCTTCATGCACATCGGGTACTTGTTGTGCCGTGTGCCGTGTGTCGTGTGCCGTGTGTCGTGTGTGTTGGTGTGTTTTGGCCGCGCCGATGCTGTTCTCAACTGTTCGGTCGTTGTCCTGCGCAGGTACACGGGCACTGAGATGTGCGGAGACCCCGTCAATGGCGTCGTTACCATTCTGCTCACCAACAGGGTCTACCCTTCGTCGGACAACGAGAAGGTGGGCATCTACCGCCGCAAGTTCAACAACGCCGTGGTACAAGTCCTCGGCCTCTCCGGCTCGGACTCAGGCCCCATCGTCGTCCAGGAGTAAGCACCGGTGTGTATGTCAATTGGATCTTGAAAATGAACCTTTTTACACAATCTTCTTCGCATGTGTCCACTTCATGATGTTCTCTGCTGACAAAGACTGGAAATTGCAACTTCATGAAGACGAGGGCATCAGAGGAATTGCTGCAGCTTGTCCAGCAGCTCAGGTTCAAGCGAAGCCTGCTTTCCCATAGCTGGCTGCGTGAGCACAACTTAGAAGAGTGGAGAGGGGAGGGGAGGGTCAGTCGGTACCCCAGTGCTGAGGACTGACACGGCCAGGGTCATGACCTTACGCAGCAGCTTGGCCTCTTTCGCCGAGGAGTGACCTGCAACCACGCTCAGCCCCTGCAAGCCATTCACGAACTGCCCGGCCAGGAGTTCGGCCAAACCTCGAAGCAGGCGCACTTCCTGCTGGAAGGTGGGCCAATTGATCAGATCTGTGCGGACTGGTTGTGCAGAGGGAAACTGCAAGCTGATGCAGCACTGTCCTCACCTGGGTGGGCTGCGGAAGTGTCTGGAGGGCTGAAAGGCTTGCCACAATGAGCGTGTGGTCGGTGAGCTGGAGGCCGGCAAGAAGTCGCGTCTTGGCCAGCTCAATGCTTATGTTGGTGCGGGTCCCCTCGTGGTCACTGGCCGTCGAGAGAAGGTCGGTGTAGCAGGTGATTGCATTGGCGAAGCTGCCGGCGGCGCGGTGGCTCGCGGCCTCCGCCATGGCAGAACCGATCTTAGCACACGCTGCACAGTGGGCCGGCCCAGCGCCGAGGAGGCCGATCAAGCTGGGGAGCAGGGGCTGGCCGCATAGGTGGCATTTGCCGGAGGTGGTCAAGCTCGACCCGCCAGCGCCCAGCTGCATTCCCAGTAATTGGGCCGCAGGCTGCACGCTGATGAGGGACAGGGGTCCCGGGCCTGACGACGAAGTGGACGACGACGAGGGGAGCAATAGCGGCAGCGCAGCTCCCGCGAGCGCCGAGGAGTGGCCTATGTGAGCGGGCTCGTTGGGCAACAGCAGCTCCTTGACCAGGGTCACCAATTCAGGCGAATCTGTGGTAATAAATTGGCCAATAGCGTATCAAACGTGTCGCTATTGTTGACCAATGGCGTGTGAGGGAAAGAGGAGTACCCTCTCAGTGGACACACACCACCACCACCACCACACACGATACGTACCTGGAGAGAGGACCCTGCTTGGAAAACAACTTCGCCTGGGGAGCCTTTTTGATGGGGCAATCGAAGAGACTGCACAGCAGGGTTGGTAGTTGGGAAAGCGAGGAGTCGGCGGTGATACGCAGCTTGCGGGACACACGCGGTTTCAAGGGTCGGCCCTTACCATCGCCCAGGACGACCTGCAGCAGGATCTGCTGCTGGTGCTTCTCCGTGGGCGGGTGGGCCAGGTTGCGCTTTTCGTTGGCGAGCATGAGCTTCTTCCGCTCCAGCCTCTCCTTGTAAGGTCGCACCTGAAGAGAAAGATGGTAGCGAGCATCAAGGTCAGCTCAATGTTAAATCTATTTTGAAGGAGTTGAAAGAGCGATAAAATGAAGACACCTTGGCAAGGAGGGAGGCCAAGACGCGTTGCTTGAGCTCGGCTTCATGTTCTTCCTTGGTTCGGGCAGCCCACACCCGCAGTCGCTCCGCTTCGGTGGCTTTGAGCTGCTCCGCTTCAGCTGCGAGTCTGGACACCAGCTCCTGTTCTTGAGTTAGCCGTCTTGTGGTTTCCTCCTTCTCCACTTGATGAAAGAGTTCATCGCGGTTCGGTTGGCGACTCTCCTCCATCTTCTTCTTTTTATCCTTCTCCAACACAATTACTTTTTAGATCCTTGCAACCACGCGACGTCAACCTCGAGGCATCGGCCCGCAACAAATTCGGTCGAAATGGTCGCCCGATCGGAAATTTCGATTCGGTCTAAAAAATAATTGGTTTCGGGCCGAAGGCTGGATACACCAGCTTTTCCTGTGAAGGAGCAAGATCTAGGCGAAGAGGATGAGCGACAAGCAAGGCCTACCCAAGCTTCATACGACGGAGAAGGGCGTACCGGTCTACGATGCCGGTTCGAGCCGAAAAGCCAACCAGCTGGCTCGGGAGTGGGCCCAAGTGCCCCGCGCCGGACGAGGAGGCGAGTACATACCCTCCAGAGAGCTCAATGACCCCGGCCCCAATCGAACCCGCATCACCGCCGCCCAGCAGCAGCACGGCCGACCCGACCAACTGGGCATGCGCATGGCCATGGACAGGCAGGGAAAGATAGCACCCAACCAGTATGCCCACCACCCCGACCTCCACTCGGCCAAGTCGGGCGACCCGCCCCACCACGAGTTTCCCCACTACCACGCCACCAACGCCAAGGGTGAGAAAGTGATCTACGTCTACCGAAACGGAGGCGGAGGCGGCGGCGGAGGCCGTGGTGGTGGTGGGGGAGGCGGAGGCGGTGGTGGCGGGGGCCGCGGCGGGGGCGGGGGCGGAGGCCGTGGCGGTGGTGGTAGTGGTGGCCGTGGAGGCGGTAGCGCGTTGAGCGCCATTGCGAGCGGAGTCATGAGCTCAAGGGCCGGCGAGAAAGGCCACGCCCAAGCCTCGGGTATGCTCTTTTGTCTTTGCACGCGTTATTGCCGGGGCTCGCCCAGCCCAACCTGAGTGCACACCATCTCACCCGCGACACGAAACGCACACGGCACCACACGACACACGTAACGCTACGGTCCGTCTCCACAGGCCCAGGCGGCATCAAGTTCACCACCGAGTTGGACATCAACAGCGAACAGCAGCTGGGGAAGCTCGTAGGTTTGGTGGACCCAGAATCGGGCCTCCTCTCGCTGTTGACCTCGGCTCCCCAAGCGGGCAAGGTGCAGTACACTCTCGCCGGTGTGCGTGCGCGTGGGTGTGCATGCACGCAGCTGAACTGTACGACCTGAGCGTCCACAGGACCTCTTGGGAATCACCATGAGCGATCTGGCCCTGGCTCTGCTGCTGGTCCGGTCCGGCGATACCTCGTTCAGTCTCGACCCGGCTGACCCGAGCAATCCGTCGGGTCCCAGCCTCAGAAGGTGTACATCCCCGAGAGGCTGCGCTCCACCACGTTCGGGGAGATCATGTTCGAAGCTGACTGGAAGCTCAAGCTGCTGGCTTTTGGGTACTCACTCGCACGCGACCCCACCCGCACACGCACACGACACTTACAACACACTGACCGTGTCCTGATGTAGATCGCTGTCGTCGTCGAGTGTGCGGAGCGAGGCCGACATCACGTTTGCGCAGCCCGAAGGTGCAGCTGAGCACCGCTACTCGCGGCTGTGGATAGAGAACGCCCGTGTGTAGCTCGCCAAGTCCGAGGCAGGCGTGCTCGTCATCAAGGACGTGCAGATGGTCGTCCTGGCCAAGAGGCAGGTGTGCAACCTTTCCGCCCACCTGCACACCTGCACTATGGCCCTCGTGGACCTACTTAAGCCCGACACAACACACCACACATGGAACACTGCAGGTGCCAGATGCGGCCTCGCCATCGGGCTTGCGGGACGTCGATGAGCACGACCCGACAAGCTCGGAGCGAATCTGTGCTGAGGAGTTCACCAGGCGCTACGACGAGGTGGCGGCCCAGTACACGTGCTTCCAAAGGCTCACGGAGCTCAGCAAGGCGTTGAGCCTGGCCAAGTGTGCTTTCCAAACCCAAACGCAAACGCAAACGCTCAAACGCAACCCAAACGCAAACGCAAACCCAAACCCAAACGCAAACCCAAACCCAAACCCAAACGAAGCCCACCCGCAAACTCACTTCTTTGTTGCTGCCAGGTTTATTCTGACGCAGACGGCCATCGATTTGGACTGGGAGTTGATCGAGCAGGTGGCTTCCGGATGCATTACGCAAGTGTCACCCAACACCGTGCCCTCGCACCGGCAGTCTCATTCGCGCACTTTCACCACAGGCAACGCCTCTTTCAAGCGTACTCTCAACCTGGTATGTTTGTTGCACGCGCTCACGCACACGCACACGCCCACGCACCACCGCACACGCACACCTCTTGATTGCCTGGGCTGACATGGGGTGAGTAGACGGGAGGTGTCAACCTGAGGGTAAAGGTGTTTCAAGACTCCAACGACCGGCAGGTGGCGCAAAGCGCGGCGGTGCACAAAATCATCAAGGAGTCGTCCCACAGGGGCAGGGCCACACTGCCCTTGCGCACGTTCTACAAGGGCGATGCGCAGGGCGATTCGGCTGCGATGGTCACCATCAGCCAGGTACCCTTCTGCAAGTCCGCCTACCTGGTGAACGCCCAGCGCCTGCTCGACGCCAGTGATGCGCGTGGCGCCCTGGCCGTGCTTAGAGCCCAAGAAGCGGAAAGCAGCCGCAAGCCCCTGGCGGACGAGTACGTGCGGGCGCGGTGCATCGAGTCGTGGTGCCACCTGAAGCTTAACGACAATGCGAGCCTGCGGACCAGCATCGATGAAGCCAAGACGCCACTGCGCTACATGGAGCCGAGTGACGCCAGCCTCCGCCTGCTGGACGCCCTCGACACCGAGATGAAGAAGCGGTAAGCCATCAGAGGCTTGTGTGTTGCAAGAGTGCTTGTGTTATCTAACAATGCGCCACCTCTCATAGAACCAACGCTGCCTTGGGCGCGGCCCGCGCCCACCTGCAGAAGGCTGCCAACCTCACCGCGGCCAGCGCGAAGAGGACCTACTACCTCCTGGCGCTGTCCGAACTCTCGAGCGCGGTCGCACTGCAGCCAACCAGCTTTGAGTGCCTGCTAACTCGTGCCGAAGTTAATCTGTACAAATTCCCTCCCCCCACAAGGTGGTTTGTACCATGCTTCCTGGGCTCTTTTTACGAGGCGATCGACGCCTTCGCCGCTGCGGAACGACTCTTCGCACTGGGTTTGTTGATGTGCGTGTGCGTGTGCGTGTGCGTGTGCGTGTGCGTGTGCGTGTGCGTGTGCGTGTGCGTGTGCGTGTGCGTGTGCCATCGTGCGATCGTGTCTGCTTTAGCGAGTTGGGTAAGAATCAAGACGCCCTCGAAGACGCCACACGGGCATTCAGCAGGGATCCGTCCTCTGGTCAGGCCGCGTTCCTTCTGGGGCGGAGCCACCAGCTCCTGGGCTCTTTTTACGAGGCGATCGACGCCTTCGCCGCAGCGGAACGACTCTTCGCACAGGGTACTTGCAAGCCAAGCACCTCGCGGCACACACCGCCCCACAGGCACGACTGCACACGCACTTGTTCACGCACCTCTCTGCCCTGCAGGTCAGCAGAAGGCCAAAGCGAAGGAGGCATCGGCGGCAGCCCACCTCGCACTGGCGAAGAAGGTCCAGACCGAAGTGGCCGGCAGCGGACAGCAGCAGTACCTGCTGGGCAACCTTGCCTTCTCCGTCCCGAGCAGCTGGACGCCCGACGAGAGTGCGCTGACTATTTCGCTTCTTCAGTTGAGGCGCTTGTTTTGTTGACGTGTGTGTGGTGTGCGCGCGTGCGTGCGTGCGTGCGTGGGAATAGGACCCCTGATGAAGGCGTTCCTATCGTCGAACAAGGTGATGACCCCATCGGTCTTGGTTCAGCAAAAGGAAGATGTGTGGATCCACGGCATCGAGCAGCTGATGGACTACGTCAAGTCCGAGTTCCGCCCGGAGACGACGATCGCCTTCCCGGACTACCGCTTTCTCGACCTGGACGAATGCATGGTAAGTAAGAACTGTTGGTCAGTGCAACCACCACGACTGACGCTGACCCCCCCCCGGGGGGGAGGGGCGAAGGCTGGAAGTAGGGAAGACCTTGGTCTGGTGACCTCGCGGTTCAGGTTCTCGCTGGAGGGACACACCATCGACGTCAGGACCGCATGGCTAGTGCTGGGCGCCACCCTCTACACGCTCACCCTGAGCATTGACAGCCGCTTCGGCGATGCTGGTTCTGAGCTCTGGACCGCCCTGCTGGCCTCGCTGGTGGCCGACTCCCTCTTGTGAACGACTTGACGAAGCTCACATCATCATCGATGCATTATCCTTCTTCTATTAGTCTCGTAAAGAAGTTGCCCAGCTCCACAGCTCCCAGCTCACTTGCGGGCGACCTCGTAGTTGGCCATGAACCACTCCACCGTCTCCTTGATGGCTGCAAGGAATGGAAAAACAAGCAGAAGAGTGAGTGAGTGAGTGGGAGACATGCGCGGTTGCGCCTACAGGAAGTGGGAACCACGTGCCATCCTTGATGGGAGTGAACTGGAACTCGGGCAGGTAGGTCCTGAGCTTCTTGTTGCTCGCCGTCTTCTTGAACTGACCATCGGACTTGGACGTGTCGTACTATCGATGCAACAAGTTAACACGCCTGCGAGAGCGTGGACGAACACCACCGGCCGGGTGTGATTGCAGTACCTTGATCCTGTCCAGCGGGTAGCCCATGGCCTCGGCGATCATGTCGGCCACCTCCTTGATAGAGATCTCGTCGTTTTCGTCCACGGAGAGGATGATCGGGTCCACCTCGTTGTAGTCGCGCACGGCCCTGTTCACGTGCAGACATTAATTTATCGAACAACCAAAACAGTGCGAATAGCGAACGGGCTCAATAGAAAATACCGACGGTGCGAGAGACATCAAGAGCGAGAGAACGAACCAGATCATGAGGCGGGCCAGATCGAGAGCGAAGATAAATTGCCTAAGCGGCTTGCCCGTGCCCCACACCACAAAGTCGGTGTTGTTCTCTGCGACGCCACAGTGACACACACGTGTTCCATGAGTGTCAGGATTCATCATCATCGCCATCATCATCGCAATAATTGAGCCAGAGGGCAGCTGCGTACTGTTGGCCAAGTAGAGCTTGTGCATGAGGCCAGGCATCACGTGCGAATCCTGGAGGACCAAACGAAACGCAGCCATTTCGCGAGTTGACTCTCAACACGTGTGTAAGCAAAAAAAGCTTCTGGTGCGTACCTCGAGGTTGAAGTTGTCCCACTTGCCGAAGATGTTGGTGGGAACGACCGACGTGAAGTTGCAGCCGTACTCTTCGTGGTAGGCCCTGTGAGTGGAGCGCAAGGTGGTGCTCGGTGTGAGCGCGAGGCCGCCAGAGCCAGTGTAAAAATGAAAGAATGAAGGAAAGAAAGTTGTACCTGTTCTGAACGTCGATCATGCGCTTGGCGTAGGCGTAGCCCTCGTTGGAGGGGTGAGGGGGTCCGTTGTGGATCATGGTCTCGTCGATGGGGTAGGTCGTCTTGTCGGGGAAGATGCAGGTGGAGAGGCACGACACGCACTTCTCGATCTGCACGTCGCCCACCCATCACGCACGAGTGCGAGTGAGCTCTGAGAAATGAACGACACGCCACGACACGCAACACGAGGGCACGCGCGTATGCGGAC
>NW_004457317.1:6827-7515 GCF_000313135.1 Acanthamoeba castellanii str. Neff | reverse complement strand
ATTTCGCGCATCAGCTTGCACGTGGCGGTTATCTGATTGAAGATGGTTGTGAGAACGGGAATAGTGCTAGCTGATGAGTAAGGGAGAGAACGCAGTGGCACACCTTCAACTCATGATCGGGGTGGAGAGGATAGTGGAACTTGTCCGAGTGCCAGAACAGCATACGGTCGCGGTAGAGCTTGGTGATCTGCTTGAGAGTGAAGCCGGCAGAGGCGTCCAGCATGTCGTAGGCGTCGTCCAGTCTGGGGAGGGAGCCGCAGCTCGCCCGGATGTAGTGGGGCCATGGCAGGTCATCAAAGGTTGCCAGGAGGGCCGACGCATCTCTGAACCTGGCCACGAAGTCTCTCTCCCGCTGCAGCTGAAGCTGACCTCGTCCCCTCCTCTGCTCTCTCTCAATCCTTTGGATGGTTTCTTGAAGTGCGCCCCAAGAATCGGGTTATACGTCAGCTCCAGGTGCGGAGATGGTGAAGGGCGTGGTTGGGTTCGATACCTTCGTGAGGGACGCGAAGAACCAAGCGAATGATGGGCTGGCCCCAGTAAAGTGCGCACAAGTCCTCCAGTAGTCGGTGAGCAGCACAAAGCCCTGTGCGTCCTCCAAGAAGGTGTGTGTGTCTTGCAGCTTGAAAGAGGACATCACACGATCAACCACAGCCCGAGTGGACAGCATCGTTTCGAATCGGTCCAGCCT
>NW_004457317.1:0-1103 GCF_000313135.1 Acanthamoeba castellanii str. Neff | reverse complement strand
AGCTTCTTGTTGCTCGCCGTCTTCTTGAACTGACCATCGGACTTGGACGTGTCGTACTATCGATGCAACAAGTTAACACGCCTGCGAGAGCGTGGACGAACACCACCGGCCGGGTGTGACTGCAGTACCTTGATCCTGTCCAGCGGGTAGCCCATGGCCTCGGCGATCATGTCGGCCACCTCCTTGATAGAGATCTCGTCGTTTTCGTCCACGGAGAGGATGATCGGGTCCACCTCGTTGTAGTCGCGCACGGCCCTGTTCACGTGCAGACATTAATGTATCGAACAACCAAAACAGTGCGAATAGCGAATGAGCTCAATAGATGGTGCGAGAGAATCAAGAGCGAGAGAACGAACCAGATCATGAGGCGGGCCAGATCGAGAGCGAAGATAAATTGCCTAAGCGGCTTGCCCGTGCCCCACACCACAAAGTCGGTGTTGTTCTCTGCGACGCCACAGTGACACACACGTGTTCCATGAGTGTCAGGATTCATCATCATCATCATCATCATCATCATCATATCATCGCAATAATTGAGCCAGAGGGCAGCTGCGTACTGTTGGCCAAGTAGAGCTTGTGCATGAGGCCAGGCATCACGTGCGAATCCTGGAGGACCAAACGAAACGCAACCATTAAGCGAGTTGAGTCTCAACACGCGTGTAAGCAACAAAGCCTATGGTGCGTACCTCGAGGTTGAAGTTGTCCCACTTGCCGAAGATGTTGGTGGGAACGACCGACGTGAAGTTGCAGCCGTACTCTTCGTGGTAGGCCCTGTGCGTGGAGCGCAAGGTGGTGCTCGGTGTGAGCGCAAGGCCGCCAGAGCCAGTGTAAAAATGAAAGAATGAATGAAAGAAAGCTGTACCTGTTCTGAACGTCGATCATGCGCTTGGCGTAGGCGTAGCCCTCGTTGGAGGGGTGAGGGGGTCCGTTGTGGATCATGGTCTCGTCGATGGGGTAGGTCGTCTTGTCGGGGAAGATGCAGGTGGAGAGGCACGACACGCACTTCTCGATCTGCACGTCGCCCACCCATCACGCACGAGTGCGAGTGAGCTCTGAGAAATGAACGACACGCCACGCAACACGAGGGCACGCGCGTATGCGGA
>NW_004457318.1:10373-12232 GCF_000313135.1 Acanthamoeba castellanii str. Neff | reverse complement strand
GTGCTGCCCCACAGCTGATTCACTCGAAAATCGTCGTAGGGCTACGCCGAGCGCGAACAATGTTTCGGCCATGAATCTGCTCCAGCTTGACCTCCTCACCCAAGACGAAGAGAAGAACTTCAGGGAAAGAGCCATCAAGGTCGTGCAGGCTGCGGGCGGCATTGTGCTCAAGGCTCACCAGGTAATACTGCAGGTGCACGAACGCACACGACTTGAAATGCTTGCGCGACTGACTTCTACTGCTCGCACCAGGCGTTCTACCAGCTGCTGATGGCGATCGACTTTTTGACCGACGCCAACTTGCAAGTGGCGATCATCGCACCTTCAGGCGAGGAGACACCGGTGGACTCCTTCCTCTCCCTGCTCGGCCGCACCTTCATGCCCAACGCGGTGGTAGCAATGAAGGAGGAGGACGAAGGCAACGGCACCGGCACAGGCGCCAGGCGCTACGAGGTGGGCATGCTACGGGGCAAGACTACGGTCGGTGGCAAGGTGACGGTCATGGTGTGCGACGCCCAGTCAAAGGTGTGCCACGCCCCGGCTCACTCTCCTACTGACCTCGCACGCGAACTGGAGGCCGCCAAGAAGACCTACCAACTCTGATATGGACTCCTGTCCTTCTTGTACAGCGCTCGCCGTCTGATTCTTCAATCCATAGCGTGGGGTCTTTTGTTATTCTTTAAAGTCGTGAGAACGTCACCTCCGAGTTGAAGTCGTTTGCATGAAAGCTCACACGATTGCAGTCCAGCACCCAGGCTGGTGAACAGTTGTTTGAGGACGGCCAGCGAAGAAAAGGCCGAAACTTTTTTCGTTGCTCCGCGGAAAGAAGAAACCATAAAAGAAAACAGAAAACATCATTTTTGCCAATTCCAAATGCACAAGAAATCGGCAACGGTACGCGCATGATCTTTGTGTCGGGAGAACGTGCTTGAGCGGCATGTTGACCGAAGTTGCCTCGTTCAATGTTCGCCATTCGCCATCCATGCCCATCTTGATTAATCTATATGTTTTATTATTTTATTATTTTATTTTTGTGGCCACAGAAAAACCGAGAGAAGGAAGTGTCTGTGGTCCTGGGCACGATGACCTTCGGCGGCCAGACCGACGAGGAAACGTCGCTGCAGATGGTACAGGAGTTCCTCGCTCGTGGCCACCGTGAGCTCGACACGGCGTTCCTGTACCAGAAAGGCCACACCGAAGAGATTCTTGGCCGCATTCTGGCCAAGGAGCGGCAAGAGCGCGGCGACAGCGGCATTGCGCCGTACGTCGCCACGAAGGTCAACCCGTGGGGCTACTCCGGACGGTCTCTCAAGCCGGCCGACGTCAAGAAGCAGGCAAGCCCGCCACACTCACACCACGCCGCTCTGTTCGCTTGTCCGTTTCTGACGCGTTGCCTCCTCCAGTTCACCACCTCGCTGCAGAGATTGCAAGTCGGCTCAGTAGATCTGCTGTACCTACACGGTCCCGACTTCAAGAACCCTATTGGTACGCGTCCTGTGCATAAGTCTGCCCCAAGGGATGAACCCCAACCCGTGATTGCTGCAGAGCAAACGTTGGAAGCCGTGAATGAGCTCCATCAGGCCGGCCAAATCAAGGAGTTTGGCGTCAGCAACTTCACCGCGTGGCAGGTTTGATCATCTGCGAGAGGTCGCCGTTGAGACATGCCGCACTTACACATAACCGGGTCCCACACGTGCTCTATCATAGGTTGTAGAGATCTACCACATTTGCAAAGCCAACGGCTGGGTTCTTCCCACCGTGTATCAGGGAATGTACAACGCCATCACCAGGGATGTCGAAAAGGAGCTCTTTCCGGCGCTGAGGTGCCCCCTCTACTCCGCGTTTGCTAAGGCCACGCT
>NW_004457318.1:4040-4779 GCF_000313135.1 Acanthamoeba castellanii str. Neff | reverse complement strand
CGACGGCCTTTGGGACGTGTTGAACACGCGGGAGGTGACGAGACTCGTTGCCTCATACGTGAAGGAGGGAAAGGACCCGCAGACGATCGCCGCGGCTCTTGTCGAGCGAGCGGAACGGAAGTGGATCCAGGGCTTGGGCAAAGGTCGCGTCGCCGACAACATCACTGTCATCGTCGTCCTCTTCGCCGTCGCGTGACGTTGGTCGTTACATTCCTCCGTGAGAAAATGAGAAAGAAAATTCTTGGCAGACGTCTAATTATCATCAGCCCAAGCGGGACGAAGCGAAGGCGCAGAGCCTCTCTCCAACTCAGATGGCACAGAACAAGGTGGTGCAGGTTATACGGGTGTATGCTCGGGTGGCCTCGCTGGTCGTGGTGTTCTTGGCGATGACGGGCCTGCTCTACTTCCTTCTTCCGGCACCGATCGATCCGTCGACCGCCACCGCCTCGGTGGGCTCCCCTCGCGAGCGCTCGAACGTTCACAACACACTACGAGCAGCTGCCACCTCCCCTCCTTCCCCACTCTCCCCTTCATCTTCGGGTCCAGCGACTTCGATTTCATCTGCCACTACATCTTTATCTGCAAGTTCTTCGATTACGCCGATTTCCTCACCAACGTCGTCCGAGGCTTGCCCGCTCGATCAAGTGATGCAGCCTCGCGCATCGCCCCTGCCCAGCCGAGGACCACCGCGACTCGAGCACTACCGGGCGTCCATAATCGTGCCTGTCCTTTCGCTCAA
>NW_004457318.1:0-193 GCF_000313135.1 Acanthamoeba castellanii str. Neff | reverse complement strand
TCCCAAGCCAAGCCCAGTGGACTGATCACAGTGCATTCATTGTTTGTTGTGGGCGCGCGTGTGCAGGAAGGGCAAGGCCGCGCGTGCGGACATCGTGGCCCAGTTCAGCCAGGACAAGGTGGCCGGGCTGGTGGTGGAGCGGCTGAAGGGCATCGAGCGCGTGGTGCGTGACCGCCGAAAAGCCTTGTAAACT
>NW_004457319.1:62772-149381 GCF_000313135.1 Acanthamoeba castellanii str. Neff | reverse complement strand
ATCATTGGGGTGTTGATGGAGTCTCCCGAACGAAGAAAAGAGCAAGACAAAAGATCGAAAGAGAAAAAAGGAAGGGGGAGGAGAGAGGTGTGGGAGATATGGAGAGTAGAGGGAGAGGTACCAAAGAGCGAGCAGGCGAGAAGGAAAACGAAGGCGAAGGCAGCGCGCATGGTGCGGATGGTGAGGCGAGTGGGTGTGTGGTGGTCTGGGTTGGATACTAAAGAGTGGGTTGGAGTTGCGGCCGACGAAGATAAAGTGTGCATCCACCTCCGTATTGGTCGGAAGACCTGATTGGCTCCTCCTCAAAGTGACGCAACACGGGAGAAAAAGGGCACGAACATGCCTGTCGACAAAAACCTTCCCCCCTCCCGTTGCCATTAAAATGTGAGGTTTTGTCCGAAATGATGAGCGTGGAAAACAAAAGACAAAGGTGATGTAATGCATAGCTCTTGCCTGCTTGTACTGACCCTGAGCAAGGTTGGCAGGACATTGGATTGGAAAATTGGCAGATGTGTTTTGTTCCACCTGTCAACTTTTTGCCATTCACTTCATGTGGTGGGGGATTATGTATGAAGGCATACACATGCATACCTCCTTTGCTTCCACTTCAAGGCATGGGAAATCCAAGACCCACCTCTGCAACTGCACACCAAATTAATCCACAATTTTGAGGCAGCTCAAGCAAACTTTCCACCAAAAAATAGTTGCTTCAATAAAACACCCTAAACATTGGGCCTTCAGGTCATTTCAACAGGCCTCCACAGAGTTCCATTACACACTTTTTGTAGGCCAGAGCAAATGAGCACAAGTTCCCCTCCACAAGTTTCCCTGTGGCCAGATCAAATGTGAGTGAACAAATCACTGTGAAAATTCAGAGAGATGTGTTATCCTCCTGTGACCTCCTTGCTTGTGTTTGGCTGGAAAATCACATGATGATCATGTTGTGAAAAACAAAATTGTTTGTTGGTGCACTATGTGAGGTCAGTCTAGCACAAGTGGAGAGCCTGGCAGGGACCGTGGCAGTGGTCCTCGCAGAAGCAGGTGGCGCAGCCCTCCAGGGCCTTCAGCGCAGCGAGGATGCAGAGAATGTCCTCGGGACCACCGCACGCGGCCACGGCGCTGGCGATGCCAATAGCGCAGGCGGCCTTCTTGATCCACGAGCACTTGCCGAAAGGCGCGTCGACGGGCGCGATGAGGTCGAACACGTCGGTGGTGGAGGAGTAGAGGCACTGGCTGGCGCACTGGGCCAAGGCGCCGAAGGCCTGGTCGCCGGCGGCCTTGGTGGCGCAGCCCTGAGCGCACGACACGTCGGACGGGCCGCAAGCGCCTGTCACGCCGCATGAGACGAAGTGTGAGTGATTGCCGCTTATAGGAATTACGGAGAGGAGGTGGACGTACGGACACACTCGGCGGCGGAGAGGCAGGCGGGGTCCTCATAGCAGGCGGTCACCTGAGCCGAGCACTTGGCAATAATGCACTGGGCAACGTTGTTGCTGGCCTGAGCAGCCACTACATGGTGGGCCAAGACGAAAACGAAGAGGATCTTACGTTAACCTCCATATCCAAGAAAAGAGACTGTGCCAGGTGACCATGGGAGATATGAGAGTGAGGGAGAGGCACCAAAGAGCGAGCAGGCGAGAAGGAAAACGAAGGCGAAGGCAGCGCGCATGGTGCGGATGGTGAGGCGAGTGGGTCTGCGGTAGTCTTGGGTCTGGGTTGGATGCTAAAGAATGGGTAGGAGTTGCGGCCAACGAAGATAAAGTGAGTGTCCACCCCCCGTATTGGAGGAAGGCCTGATTGGCTCCTCGTCATAGAGAGGCAACACGAGAGAAAAGGGACACGAAGATGCCTGTCGACAAAAAATGTTTCCGCCGCATCGATTGGCTGGCTGCAAATCGCTATGGTCTGGTTGGTCTCTTCCGTGACAGACCTGACAGCTAAGAGAAGGCTGTTGCTTCTTCCTTCCAGTGATCATATTATCTAAATATGAGATTAGTGTTTTTTCTCTGTTTGTTGAAAACAGTGTGAAAAATGTACAGCTTTCGTTTAGAGCATGGTGCCGGCGTCATCAGCGTCGAGGTGCTTGGCCAGGAAGGTGAGCACGTCGTCCATGCTGGGTCGCTTGTCGGCCGACGCGTGCCAGCAGCGCTTCATGACCTTGCGGAAGTCAGCCGGGCAGTCGCCGGGGATGGCCGGGCGGCGGCCCTCGAGCACGTCCAGCGACACACCCATGAAGTTGCGCCCGGCGAAGGGCTCCTTGCGGGTCACCACCTCCCACATGATCACGCCGAACGAATAGACGTCGGCCCGCTCGTCGTACTTCTCGCCGCGGATCACCTCCGGCGCCGTCCAGCATGGCGTGCCGCAGCGGGTCATCGTCGCGTTCTCCTCCTTGATCCGCGCGAACCCAAAGTCGGCCACCTTCACGTTCCAGTTCTCGTCCACCTGTGTACATCAAATCACAAGATGAGCGCGTGCATGATGTGGTGGATGGTGGGTGGTGGGTGGTGGTGGACGAAAGATGTGCGTACGAGGAGGTTGGAGGGCTTGAGGTCGCGGTGGACGATGACGGGCTGGAGCGAGTGGAGGTAGTTGATACCCAGCGCGGCCGCGCGGAGCATCTTGACCTTCTGCTTCCAGGTGAGCTTGATGGCGCTGTTGCCCAGCGTGTCACGCAGGCTGCCCTGCGCCATGAACTCGGTCACGATGCACAGGTTGGGCTTCTTGACGCACGCGCCTGATCCACCCCCATCATTAGCGTGTGCGATATGCGTAGCAGGTGCGGCGTGCGCGGCGTGTGCGGTGTGCGGTGTGCGGTGTGTACCGATGAAGAGTACGATGTTGGGGTGGTGCAGCTCCGACAGGAAGGCCATCTCGGCTCTGAACTCGAGCATGCGGCGCTCGTCGAGCTTCTGTTTGATGAACCGCTTCACCGCCACCTCGACGCCCTTCCACTTGCCGCGCAGCACCACGCCGTAGGACCCGAGGCCGATCTGCTTGCCCACCTGGATCTCGCCGTAGTCGATGATCCACCGGCACAGGTTTGCCGACGTGAGGAACGTGTCCTCCTTGAACATCATCCTGTCGTGTCGTGCGTTGCGTGTTGCATATGAGACGCTTGTCGCACACACCGCTCGCGCACAGGGAGGGGAGTGTACCCTTCGCCGACGACGGTCTGGAGTTCCTTGCCACTGCCGGGTTCGCTGTCGGGGTGGCGCCCGCTGCCGCCGCTCGCACTGCTGCCCCCGTGCGAGGAGCCCGTGCCCGTGGTGTTGTTGGTCGAAGTGCCATCGCCGGCCTCGAGCGTCACGCCTCCAAAGAATCGCGCCTCCAGGCCCGGCGTCTTGATCTCAAACAGTTTAGATCCTGCTCCCACCCCAACATCAGTGTGTGTTGCGTGCGTGTGCGGTGGTGCGTGTGCGGTGGTTCGTACCATCGGGAGCATCGGGCATCTCAAACTTGCCCAGCCCGACCACGCTGCCCTTCTTCAGCTCCTGCTGGCCTTCGCTGCCGCCCAGCTCGGGCGAGCCCTTGACCTTGTGGAACGCCGCGTGGCTCATCACCACCTGGCCGCCGTGGGTGAGCGCCGTGATCCGCGCCGCGGCGTTCACGACGGGGCCGATGTACTCCACCCGGCGCGTCATTGGGTCGCGCACGGCCCGCGGCACGCCCACGTGCACGCCCATGCGCACCCGGAGGCCCTTGAACAGCACCCGGTCGTCGGTGTCGCCCCACTCCTCGGCCGCGCCCGGGTGCTCGAGCAGCGCCTCGGGCCAGGCCACGCCCAGCAGGCTCCGCTGGACGTCGGCGCACCAGGCTAGGGCGTCGACGGGCTGCTGGAAGGCCATGCAGAACGAACCCTCGCCCGAGTTGCGGTCGCGCACGAACACCACCTCGTAGCCCCGGTGGCGCTTGAGCGCGTCGCGCAGGGTCTCGTTATGCAGCAGCGTCGCGTCGCGCATCGCGGCCGCGTTGAACTCCCACAGCGACGCGGCGCGGGTGATGTCGGTGAACACGATCGCCATCTCGCCCTCCGGCGGCCTCACCCCGCCGCCCGCTGCGCCCGCCAGGCCCGCCCCAGACTTGGACGAGCCGGACGACGACGATGAGCCGCTGCCGTCGGCCGACGACGAGTTGGTCGAGGGCAGGGCCCACGACCCGAACGAGCTGGTCGTCTTCGCGGCGCGGTTCGGGTGGCCACTGTTGTGCGACGCCGACGACGACGAGTTCGAATAGGAGGTGGCGCCGGCCGAGGTCGAGTCGCCGTGCATGGCCGACAGGCGGGTCATGATCTCGAGGAATGTGGGGCGGATGGTGGGGTCGTGGTGCCAGCAGCTGGTGATGAGGTCCTCGTACTCGGCCGGGCACAGGGCTCCGCCGCCGGCCTCGGGTATGAGCGGGCGGATGTTGTCGCGGATCACGGCCACGGCCACGGCAGCCGGGCTGAGGCCCATGTAGGGCTGCTCACGCGTCAGGAGCTCCCACAAGATGATGCCGAAGCTGTAGACGTCGGCCAGGATCAGATCGACGTCGCCGGCCTCGTTGAGCACCTCGGGCGCGGTCCAGTGCACGCTTCCCGCCACGTTGTTGTTGCCCTTGCCGCCGCCGAGGCCGCCCTTGCCACTGATGTCCTCCCTGAACTTCGTGAGGCCAAAATCGGACACCTTGACGTTCCACTTGTTGTCGAGCAGCAGGTTAAGCGACTTGAGATCCCGATGCACGATGCCTAGATGCAAGGTGCACGTTGGTGTGAGTTGTGTCGACGAAGACAACAACCAAAGAACGAAACGCGAAGGATGAAGAACGAGAAGAAAGAAGGGCCGTACCAGAGGAGTGGAGGAAGTGCATGCCCTTGGAGGCCTGGTAGGCCATCTTGGCCTTCAAAATGAAGGGAATGTCCGGAATGAGCTCGTTGTGCAGTAGCTGCAGAGCGCCACCACATCAGCATTGCAAGTCAGACTTGTGTGGTGCAGTGAGGGAGGGGCCACAGGTACGTACGTCGAAGAGAGAGCCGAGGGCCATATACTCCATGACGATGCACATCTTGGGCGCCTTGGTCGACGCCGCCATGAACAGCACCACGTTGGGGTGCCGCAACGACGTCATCACCCGCACCTGGTTCATCAACGAACATCAGTGAATAAACTGTGATGAGAAAAATGAGTGGGTTCGATGTGAGTACCTCGTCCTTGAAGCTCTTCTCCATTTCCTTGGTGATGCGGTCCGAGGCCATGACCTTGACGGCCACCTCAGTGCCCTTCCACGTGGCCTTGTGCACCTCGCCGTACCCGCCGGCGCCCAGCTGCTCGCCGACCTCGAGCTCGTCATACTCGATCTCCCAGTCGTCGTTCCCGCTGCCCTTGCGCCGCAGCAGCACCACGACGACAATCACCAGCACCAGGAGCAGGGCCACCACGACCGCCGCCACCGGAATCACCGTCGCTGCACATGCATGCCTTAGTGTTTGTGTGTGTGTGTGTGCGTGCGTGTGTGTGGTGCACGTACCCAAGATAATGACCGTGGAGTCGCTCGAGCTCGAGCTGGTCACGCTTTCGCAATACTGGCCCTCCCAGCCCGACTCGCAGACACAGGCACTGTTGGTGCAGGTACCCTGGCCCGAGCACAGCTGGCCGTCGTCCGTGATGCAGTTGGCCAGCGCGCTCACGGGCCGGCCGGCGCAGGTGAAGGCTTTGAGCTGGCGCATGAAGGCGCGGTTGATCTCATCTGTGGCCGTCGGCAGCACGAACCCCTGCCTGTCGGCGTTGCGCAGGGCGACGGGGTCCGTCTGGGACCACAGCAGGAAGTCCGCGAGGGCCGCCGCTTTAGTGCAGTCATCCATGCTCGTGCTGCGGTATATCGTCGCCCCAAAGGCTGCGATGGGCCAACTATTGTCTCCGCCGCCTGCGAACGGTTGTCCGTAAGACCCCCGCGCATAACGCTGCGGCCCAAGCACGTAAGGGAGAGATTGACGATGCTGAACATACGCAGGAGAATCGATTCGTAGGTGCGGCTGGCCGCGGGCGTCGATGCGATATAGTCGTCTAGCGCGCTCAGCACAGACGCTGAGGAGGGCGCCACAATACGGCCCGCCGGGTTGATCAACGACGCCGAGTTGAGAGCTCGAGCCTGTGGACGACGTCGCAACCAGCGCAACCAGATATCAACGTCAGCACAACTGATTGATGAAGAAGAGAGCACGCCCAAGGGGTTTTTGTATACCGCGAGGATGTCGAAGTACTGCCAGAAGATGAACGAGTAGGGATTGCTGGTCAGGAGGTTGCCGATGTCGGTCGTGGTGCTGATGTTGATCGACCTGTTGGTCTGTTGGACTGGGAACGACACAACAAGCCCCGAACCCACCTGTTCACGCCAAGCACCACACATTAGCCAAAAAAATACAAAATTTAAGTTACGACGTTGGGCGAACCTGAGCGGCGAACTCGGGCACGGTTTGGCTCAGCAGCTGCGTGAACAGCTGCGTGTAGGCCGAACTCACGTTGTGGGTCACCACAATGATCTCTTCGTCCGGCAGCGCGGCGGCCACGTCGGCCGAGTTGAGGTCCTTGATGCGCTGGTCGTTCCACCGCGTCACGTTGTTGAGAAAGATCCCGGCGATCGTGGTAAAGTCGAGCACTAGCGTCTTGTCCTTCAACTCCGGCACGTTGTACGCTGTTGGGTATCGGAGTTAGTCGTGTGGCAACAAAACCGACGAATTGGAAGGGAGTGAGAAGATAGTACCGGGCACGAGAGCGAAGGCGGTGGTCGGTACGATCTCCGCATCGGGCATCTGCGTGACGTAGCTGCTCTCCAGGCCGTTGCTCGTGACGCTGAAGTCAGAGTTATTGTTCACCAGCCGGTCCTTGCCGGTGGTCGACGACGACAGGTAGAACTTGGCGCGCGTCTGGGCCGACGACCAGGCCACCGACCACGATGTGAAGATGGGCAGCGGCGACCCGATGCCGATCAGGAACGCCGTCGAATAGGCCCGCTCGCCGTTGCACTGGACCGTACTCAGGAGGTCCACGATCCGCTTCTTGAGGCTCGTGTCGAGCGGCACAATGTTGATGCTCGTCGCGTCCGTGCTCGCCCTGTCCGTGTGGTGTCGTGTGGTGTCACGCGCAGTGAGCGAACATACAAACGGCCGTCACGGAGGTGATTGGGTGGTTACCCGTCGTTGGTATGGACCCAGGCAGCGAAGGCCAGCAGCTCCTGGATGGCGGTGCAGTCGATGCCGCTCACGTTGCGGTCCATGGTGAGGTAGGTGAGGTAGGAGATGGGCCACGAGCTGGCGCCGCCGGCGTCGAGGATGTCCACAGAGAAGTTGCTCCGGGCGAACTGCGCCTGGAACTGGCTCATGGCCGCCTGCACCGAGGCCGTCGACGGCGTCACCAGGCCGCCGGCCTTGTTGTACATGCTCATGTGCCTAAAGCCGGCCTTCGTGGCGTCGGCATAGCTGAGATAGGTGATGCTGTCCTGGTGGGCCTGCTCAGGTGTCCACAACATAAACAGTTATGGGCCGGCGTGCTCGATATGGTGTGCGTGTGTGCGGTGGTGCGCGTGCGGAGGAGCGTACGGCAAGCCACACGACCCTCTCCGCGGTCGAAACGCCGGCAGACTCGGCAGTCCCGCTGAGGGCCGGTGGCATGTTCGCGAAGTCCCTTCCGGCTGCCTCAAACAGCCGAGCAAAGTCGGGGCTGAAGCTCTCGAGCGAGCGCTTGACCACTTCGGTCAGCGAGTAGACGGTGTTTTGGTTGTAGCCGATGGTGATGTTGGTGTTGGGCAGGAACGAGGCCAGGCCGGGGTTGAGGTCCTTGATCCGCTGGTCGGTCCACATGGTGACGTTGCCCGCCCAGATCAGGCCCAGGGTCTCTCGGTCAATTATCTGCGACGCACACAAGCCATCAGCAGACCACACACACACACGACGCAACACGTTTCTTGTGCGCACCAAGCTGGCGTTGAGGGACGCAAGGGAGGGGATGTTGTAGGCCATGACGATGGCCTGTCCCATGAGCGGGAACTGGATGAGGTTGCCGTATGTGGCCGCATCCGCGTCGGAGAAGAATCGGTCGATGCAGATAAAGTCCTGCAATAAATCACAACAATACGCGGAAAATGACTTTGATGAGCAACCATCTGTCGCAACGGTTGAACGGATGCATTTGGGGTTGTCTGTACCAGCTCGCCATCCGCGTACTGTTCCAAGGCCGATGTCACACCGGTGTTTGTGTACGAGATGCTGTTGCGTGCCAGGGGTAAGCTACGAAGAAAATAGGCCGATAGAAGAAGATGGGGTTGGGCGAGGTCAACATACAGGATGTCGTCGCGGGTGTAGATGTAGTCGGCAGACCACGACGCGAGAATGGTGACGGCGTTGGGACTGCCTGCTCCTTGCAGCTGCACACCAAAGGCCTCTACTACAGTTGAAGAAACGATGAGACCTAGCAGCGAACAGGCCGCGCTGCACGGGCCAGCATGGCGAGCTGGCCAATGATGAGGAAAACAGACAAAGACGGCGTACTCTGGCAACAAAGAAGCAGGAAGAGTATCGACCACAGCGCCTTGCTGAGGGACATCCTGATGAGGATGCGCGGTACTTGTGCGGTGGGGGCTTGCTTGCCGTCGCGGTGTGATGTTGTGGTGGTGAAATGGTGGGACTGGTTTTCCGCTTTGCTCTGACCGGTCAGCTAAAGGCGCCGGGTGGGTGATCGCCGTTGTCGTCCTCGTACGGTTGCAGTTGAAGTTGGGTCGCACAGAGGCAGCTCTGCCGTTTTTGTGCTGACCTTCCCGCGGTGTCAAAAGAAAAGGTCCGCAAAAACTGACATGACCGCGGCATAAACGACTGTGCGTGTCAAAAGAGAACTTTGGCGCGGGTAGATGGTGGTAAGATGAGGGCGTGCCGTCAATCGCTGTGGGATTGACCTCCACCTCGTCGGCAGCATTTTCCGCTGTTGTGGTAGAAACCGAAGGAAAAATGATCCGACGGAAGAAAACGAACCGGAAAAAAAGCGGAAACAACAATGCTCGTGTGTGTGCTTGGTCTAACGAACCGACCGACAACAGGTTTATGCGACAGAAGACGTACACGTCATTCGAAGAAGAGTAAAAGAGAAGAGCCTGTTTAGTCATGAAGGCGGCAGGATCGGGTAGCGGACGGCGGAGTCGTAGGCGGTCATGTCTCGACACGGCGACACGGCGAAGCACAGGAGTTCGTGAAGGAAGATACCGGCGTCGTCGACGAGGAACTCTTCCAGTCGCGCGCGGAGCTCCCCCCAGGCCACCTGCGCTGCGCGTTCGTCGGCGGTTGTGCTGCTGGCAGATGCTCGTGCCGCGGTTGCTGTAGTGGTGGTCTTCTTCTTGCCGGCGGTGGCGGCGTTGATTCGGCCGCGGCGTAGTCGTCGAGGAGGGAGCGCGTCATGATTGCCAACAGATCCACGTCGTCTTCCTCTAGCACGGCCTGCAGCTCGCGCACCACCCACGGCTTGAGCTTGGTCTCCCACTCGCGCGCAACGTCGGGCAACCGTCGGGCAAAGGCCAGCTCCAGACTGCTGCCTGGCCCCTCTGACGACGCTGTTGTGAGGGCCGCCGGTGGCACGGCGCGCAAACAGCGAGCGTACACCCGCCGCCGCCGATCCACGTCCGTGTCGGAAGCACTGGGTGCACTGCCGCCGTAGCTCATCTCCCCCGAGGCCTTGTGCGTCGACGCTTGAAGGATGCCGACCGCCACATCGCGGGTACTCGTCGCCGCAACCGACGCTCTTGCTCGGCTGGCAACGTTGCGTGTGGCGGCGTGAGACGACGAAGGCGAGACGACGGCTGCAGCTGCGGCGGCGTCGGCCAAGCTGTAGCGTCGGAAGTGGAGGCGCGCGGCGGGTCCTGGCATGAGGCGGAGATCGTGCAGGACGGCGTTGAAGCGGCGCTTGCACAGCGGGCAGGCCGGGTTGAGGGCGGCCCAGTGCGCGATGCACACGAAGCAGAAGCTGTGGTAGCAGCCCTCCACCACCGCCCCGTCGCGTCTCGTGGGCCGGCTCAGACAGATGGCGCACTCGCGCCACTCGATCCCGTCGTCGTAGTCGGCGGCAAGGCCATTACCCGGGTGCGTTGCGGTGGTGTTGGCTTCTTCGAGGTCGCGCAGCGAGAGGAAACCTTCATCTTCGGGTGCTCGAGTCGAGGCTGCGTCATCTTCGAAAACAGCAGGGTAGGGGTCCTGTGGGCCACAGTAGTAGAGGCCGGCCTCTTTCGCTTCGCGCTCCTCTCGTTCATCTTCATCTTCCTCGCTTTCTCCCGAAGAGGAGATGTAATGCTGCTCCACATGGGGTGGCGTTGGCGGCCTCGATGTCGATTTCTTCTTCCTCCTTCTTGATCTCGTTGGTCTTGTGTGATCGATATCACTAGCCTCCTCCAGCACCACAACATCGTGCAAATCGGGAGGCGTGGTGGGACGCCGTCTCTTACCTCCATCTGAACGAGAGCTGCCGATTTCGATCACATCCGAATCAGTATCTTGATCGCTCACCACCTCCTCCTTCCCGCGCTTTCGTTGCTCCTCCATGGTAAGTGATGTGATCTGTGCTCTTTAGCTCGTCTCGCCGCAGTGGAGAGGATCCGTGTAGCATTTCAATTCGCACAATTCTGAGCCAAAGCCAATCTTTTTCAGATTTTTAGAGAACAACGCTGTTGTCAATCATAGGCCTCGCTCATCCGCTTCAGGGCGAGATCGCGGATATGCCCAAGGTCCTCCTCCTCGTGCTCCCACATGAGCCCGGGCGCGGTGTCGTTGACCTCGATTATGTAGTCTTTGCCGTCCTTGGCGTGCAGCACGTCGAGAGCGAGAATGTCCAACCCACCGAAGAGCTTGGCCACCTCGTCCACCCACAGCTTGTAGTCCGCCGTCATTTCATGATCTGCACCATCATCAACAACACCATCAAGCCGGCGCGAGGAATCAATTGACAACACCCACAAGTGATGGATGGTCAGTGTGAGTCCAATAGTGTACCCACGAATGTGAGCTTGCCCCAGTTGTTCTTCCACGAGGAGGCCGAGTTGCGACGGAAGGCGCGGTAATGATCTCCGATCTTCTGCACCCTGAACTCGTACTCGTGCTCGATGAACGGCTCAGTGCTGTACAGAGGTCAGCTAGCATCGGATGGTGCGTGGTGCGTGCAAGAGAGTGCATGTACGTGTAATAGTCGTTGTGGAGAGCGAGGATTGAAGTGATGTCCTGCATGTCGTGCTTGTCCCGGGCCTGAGTCTTGCCATAGCCTACCAAGGTGAGGTAGGCCAAGGATTACGATCACGTTAGTCACTACGCAAGGCTTGAGGAGCACGCCAGGTAGCTGTACCTGCATGAGTGGAGCTGACCTTGATAACCGCTGGATAGGATTCAGGCTCAATTAAGCGCCGTGTGCTAACAACACACCAAACATCAGCCAAGGCCCGCGCTTCAAGCACGGTCAGTGTGAACGCACCTCGCGCGGAGGTTGGGATAGTAGTTCATAGCGATTAGCGGGAAGCGATCGGGACCCAGCTGGCGCTGCAACTTGAGCATGGCCGCGTACACGACAGGTCCTGTTGAGAGAGCAGAGACAGTTCAGAACTACCACCACACGCATATCGTCTCTACACCCACGTACGTTCCATGCAGCGCAGCACCGATTCAAGGGAGTTCACTGCAGGGATGTCGCCAAAGAGAAGACCGATCACCATGTTCTTGAACCTGACCACAACGACAACAACTGGTGAGTACTTCCCGCACAACACTCAGGTCATGAAGTGAAGGCCTTGCGTGGTCGAATTGTGTAGTACCCGTTGTCGTGAATGTCCATGGGGAAGTTGCGGATGAGGCAGAAGTCGGGCACCACCACGCGCTCGTCCTTCTGTGTGGAGAAGGGCAGAGGGTTGTCCGACGCCTTAATGTGCACCTTGACCCCCTCCGTAGCACTGCTCGCCCCCCCCCCAATAAAACCACTCAGCAACTGGCACAGACGGGGTTGTTGAGAGGGGGGGGAGCAAGGCACCTGGCTTCGACATGGAGGTCCTTCCACTCGGACTGTTCTACCCGGATGGGCAGGCCGCCAGCGGTCTTGCACCCCCGAAAGAGCTTGTACCAGTCGGTCGTGTAGTCCAGTGCCAGCAGCACAACCTCGTTCTTCTCCCCCTTCCTCTGCGGCTGCTGCGCTACTTCCATCTCGGTCGACCACTTGTTATTGCTCAGCTTTCTTCATGGACCAGCAGCACTCCGCTTCGCTTCATCTTCTTCCCCAGCAACGCGAAAGGGCAGGAAGGTGTAGAAGGGTAACTTTTTACATTGAAGAAGAGGGAAAAGAGAGGGGGGGGGCGAAGGTGATGGCTGTCGCGAGCGTTCAGTTGATGACGAGGCGGTAGCTGCGGGCAGGAGGAGGGGGAGGTTTCTTTACAAAGCATGAGGTGAGGAAGATGAGGACGGCCAGGGGTGTGGAGAGGAGCGCCATCACCCAGCCCACGAACGGACTCCACACAACCTACGCACACCACACGCACACATCGATCACACATCCACCACCGCATCACGCCCCATCCCAAGTTAGTGCACCTTCATCCACTTCTTGTCGTCGTCATCGCCGTAGCCGTCATCACCACCACGACGGGATCAAGCCCGAGGAGAAGGGTACCTCGATGGAGTCTTCTGGCGAGTGGTGGGTCTGCGAAGCGGTACCGAAGAACAAGTCGCACGTGAACTTGGGCACCTGTGTAGCCGATTGCACACAACAACCACCGTGGGTGAGCACACGCAGATAGAGATGATGGCGATGAAGAAGGAAGCGGGCGTTGGGCTGTCGTATAAAACGTACGCAGTGATTACCCAAGGCGGTGGGGAAGTAGAGGAAGAGGCCCCAGGCAAGGCACGAGAAAAGGAAGTGAGGCACGAGAAGCAGGTGATGAGGGACTTGCAGTGCGTGTACTGGCGGTGGAACCTCGCCCGCGGGCCGTGGCACGTGGCGACGGCGTGGAAGAGACACACGGCCAGCAGCGACGCGAAGCCCAGCCCGAGGAGCGCCATCGCATTGGCCGAGTGGTAGATGCTCTTCGCCGCGCTCAGGCCGTACCGTCGGTCGCCCCAGCCGATCAGCTCCCAGCTCGTCGACTCGCCCTCGCTGCCTTCGGCCAGCGCCTCGCCAACCGACGGCCACCCGGCCGCCACCATGGCCCGCGTCGCCATCGTCCTCGTCACCGCCGGCAACGCGCCCCCTTGGCCGTGGTCGTGGCGTTGATGGGTGCAGGAGAGGGAGAAGGAGAGGGAGAGGGTACAGGAGCAGGTGCGAGGCTGGTGGTCGAGGTTGTGTGGACGTAGACGCCGGACCACCACCACAGGAAGAAGCGGTCGGTGGTGACGACGACGGTACCGCCAGACGAGAGGGGCGGTACATGCCGCGCAGAGGTGGCGTACCAGGGACAGGCCGCCGCCGCGGCGAGGAGGAGCACCGTCGCCAGGGTCAGGACGAAGCTCCACCACGCCGCCCCACGACCCCCGATGCCGCCTCCTCGCAAACCGCAACCACACCCCCGCCCCCTTGCCTCCGCGGGGCTGCGGGCGGCTTGCATTCGTGAAATCGACGACAACTGCTGTCTCTGCAGATCTTTTACCGTGTGCAAATGGCCGTGAGAAAAGAAAGGATAAGGGAAATGGAATCGAGAAACTGAAGAAAAATGGCCAAGAAAGGTGGGTAGCGTTTCGCCACTGCTGCAGTGAAACAACAGAACGCGTTTTCGCCGTAGCACTGAGTGACGGGAAAGTACTAGAGCGCTTCGTTGAGGGAGATCGGTGTTGTTACAAATAATATCTGGTGTATTATGAATATGAATATGGGTTATGCTACACAAGCCAGCGCAAGGCTATTATTTAGTCGCGGACGTAGAAGGTGCCCTTGACCTCCAGAATGTCACCGATGGGCGTGCCGTTGTCGGCGCACACGACCTGGCCGTTGGCACCGGCAGTGCCCTGGCGGTACTTGGGCTCGGTGGCGTACTGGCAAGTGAGACCGTTGAAGCCGCTGAGCTGGAGGATGGTGCGAGGAGGGTAGGGGAACGGGTTGTTTGCGGTGGGCGAGCCCCAGAGCTCGGTCTGGACCTGGTTCACGATGGGGCGAATGGAGACCATGTCGATCACGTAGACCACCACTTCGGCGCAGTCCTGGGCGGTGGCGCCAGCAGACGCGGCGTTGAAGAGCATGTTGACGAAGGCCTGCTTGACGCGGGTGTAGACGCCGTTGGCGAGCGAGACCTGCGTGTTGTTGTTCGGGTGGATGCCGCGCATGCCGGCGACGTGGATGGGCACGCAGTGCTTGCTCTTGATGTTGGCCTGGATGGACCAGGTGCCGGTGGTGCCGATGGCGCCGGGCGGGTTGTTGTACTCGACGCACTCGCTGGCGTCCTTGTCCTTCTTGGCCTCGACGGCCATCGCGGCGAGCAGCACGAAGGCCAGAACGAAGATGAGAATGCTCTTCATGGCGGTGGTGGTGATTACTGTAGTAGAGGTTGGTAGTAGTGGTGGGTGCGAGTGTGGGGTGATGGTACAGCGATGGTTTGAGAAACAATGATCGCGATGTCCAGGCCTTTTAACAGTGGCCAGTTAGTTACCAGAGGTGAGCGTAGTCTTGGTGCAGGTTGCAGAGGCACCAGCTCGGCTTCCAGGGCCAATGAACGCACTGGTTTGTCACTGCTTTACCTAACAAATTCCTGCAGTGTGATAGCCAAAAAAGACAAGTTCGCGGTTGGCTGCCCGTGTCACTAACTGGTGGTTGGTGTTCACAAGTGCTCTCAGAATAGCAAAGGTTGAGGCCAATAGGAAACCCAGAATGTCATCCTCATTCGTCGGCGAGATCCTGCCAGGATCACTAGGCAAAAGTGCGGACCTAAAACCGAGCTAATCGGTTCCCAACAACAGCAAACCGCAGTTCGCGTCAGCCGGTATCCTCCTTTTCTCTTTACTTTTGTGCCACTTCGTCCACTGAAAAGACCCAAGCTGGCGACGAAGATGGCGCCTTCAACTTCGCTTTCGTCGTCCTCCTCCTGGTGGACGTCTGCGCTGGCCACGGTGGCTCTGGCGCTGTTGGTTACGCTGTCGGGCGGCCCCCGGGGTTGCGCGGCCAACAACATCTACGGCTCCGGGGCCATCAACGTGCAGGAGGTGTTCGCCAGTCTCACCAAGCTGTACCGCTACGACCGCGACCGCGTGTTGATCACCTTCCAGACCTCCACCATCCCCCAAGCCCTGGCCAAGTACACCGCGGGCGAGCTCGACTTCTTCATCTCCGACGTGGGCCTCAGCGCGGCCCAGCTGAGCCCCTTCAACGGCATCCAAATACCCATGATGGGCACCCCGCTCGTCGTCGCCTTCAACCTGCCCGGCTTCGGGGTGGGCGACAACCTCGTCATGGACCGCGAGACCTTGGCTCGCATTTGGTACGTCTCTCTCCTAATTGGTTGAACGAACTTATTGCAAGCAGGCTTTTTGGTCGACATTTTGTAACTTGTGGCAACCGACCACTTGGCGACGGACAGGAAGGGCGACATTCGTCAGTGGGACCACGAGGACATCGCGCAGTGGAACGAGGGGGTAACGCTGCCCTCGCTCAACATCTCGATGACCTACTGGAGCCCGTCGACCAGCGCCCTGGGCTACACGGCTGTCTTCAAGACTGCGCTCTCGAGGTTCTCGCCGGCCTTCGCCGCCGCTCTAGCCGCGGCGAACAACGCGCTGGAGCAGATGGAACCGTCGCTGGGTCCCAACAAGTGGGCCTTCGCCGGGGACCCCTTCGAGACTGGCGACAAGCGGATCAACCTGACCGCGGCCACGCCCGGCATGATGACCTACATGGAGCGCCAGAAGGCCGACGCGATGGGCCTGCCCTACATCCGCCTGATCAACCGGGCCGGCAAGACCGTGGACGGGTCGCCGGCAGCGGTGCAGGCCGCCATGGACCAGTTCAGCGACCTGATCAACAACGGCACGCTCGTGATCGACGTGGTGGACTCGAACGGGACCGACGCGTGGCCGATGAGCTACATCAGCTACCTGACCCTGTCCAAGACCATCAGCCCGACCACCGGCGGCTGCTCGCGCGCGAGCAACATGCTGCTGTTCCTCAGCTGGACGCAGCTCAACGAGGCCGTGGCCGACGTGTTCGTCGAGAACCAGTTCGCGCCGCTCACCAACCCCTACCGGCGGCGGCTCATCAACGAGCTCTACACCATCACCTGCCAGGGCACGCCGGTGCTCACCACGCCCGTGCTGCTGGGCATCGGCGAGGAGATCGACCTCATGGGCGACTGGACCCAGGAGTTCCAGACTGAGTCCTTCGCCATCAAACACTTCGAGGCCACCAGCGCCCAGGCCATCGAGCAGATGCGCCTCGGCG
This sequence comes from Acanthamoeba castellanii str. Neff, assembly GCF_000313135.1. Lineage (NCBI taxonomy): Eukaryota > Discosea > Longamoebia > Acanthamoebidae > Acanthamoeba > Acanthamoeba castellanii. The sequence goes on along the minus strand of NW_004457319.1, from coordinate 132,981 downwards.
ATACCGACTACGCCGTCTCCTATACCTGGTCTCCCACGACCGTCGATGTCACTCCCACCTCCAAACGCGACGTCGAGGACAGCGACATTCTTGGCATTCCTGCGGTGGCCTACGCGCTGGTGCCGGCCTACTTTGTGTCGAACCTGTCTTCGCAGCCGAGCCTGGTCATGACACTCGACGTGCTCGCCTCGGTGTTCGCCGGCCTGGTGACGCAGTGGAACGACACGGCCATCGCCGCGCTCAATCCGTCGGTCGCCGCCTATCTGCCCTATCATGCCATCCGCCTGGTGGTGGGCTGCGATAACACATCAACCGTCGATTCCATGCTGACGCAGGCCTTCGCTGGGCTGGCCAACGGGGCCTCGGCCATTGCGGGCTACCAGGCGGTGGCCTGCACCAGCGACCCGGTGGCCGCCATCAGCGCGGCCGACTACTCGCTGGGCGTGTGGTTCTCGACCCAGGTCATCACGCAGGTGCGCAACGTAAAGGCCGCCTCGCTGGTCAACCCGGCCAACACAGTTGTGTCGGCCAACCAGACCTGCATCCTGGCCGCCGTCCTGGACTTCGCCGCCAATACCACCGCACTCCACCTGGTCAACGGCCCGGGTCGGCTGAGCTGGCCGCTGGTGGGGTACGCCGTGCTCACCATCTACGCCCAGGCGCCCGGCGACTACTCGACGGCCCAGGGCCTGCTCGACTGGGTCTACTGGACGCAGACTTCGACCCAGGCGTCCACCGTGGCCAACAACTACAACCTCGCCGTGCCCGGGCTGGTGCCCGAGGTGCGCCGTCGCACGATCAACACTCTGGCCTCGGTTCAATCGACGTCGACCGGGGCCTACGTGTTCTCGCTGCAGGCCTGTGTCATCAACGGCACGATCTGCTCCGACCGCGGCAGCTGCGTCGGTGGCCAGTGCTCGTGCGCGGCCGGCTGGACCGGCGACCACTGCCAGTTCGCTCATTCGGCCGCCGGCTCGTCCTCATCAGACGTGCTCGCGCCGGTCCTGGGCTCAGTGCTGCCCGCCATCGCGCTGCTGGTGGTGATCGCCATCGTGATTATCGTTGTGCTGCTGGTAACCATGCGCCGGCGCAAGATCCATGATGACTGGGAGATCGCCTACGAGGAGCTCGATGTCGGCGACATGCTCGGCCGCGGCGGCTTCGGTGAGGTCTACAAGGCCAAGTGGAAGGGCTCCGAGGTCGCCGTCAAGGTCGTGGGCGCCGGCACCATTAGCAAGGACGGCCGCGACAGGGTTCGTACCTAACATTGTCCGCATTCCACTGACTTGACGTTTTTGTCGGACTAAGCTCACGGCGTTATTTTCTCGGTCTTTAGTTTGTGAACGAGGCCAGGATCATGAGTCACCTGAGGCACCCCAACGTGGTGTTGTTCATGGCGGCGTCGACCAAGCCGCCCAAGATGTGCATCGTCATGGAGTTCATGGCCCTCGGCTCCCTCTACGACGTACGTACACCCACCCCGCACGCCTGTATGTCCGAGAACTGTTCTGATCGCTGCGCGTTGTGTCATGTATGTTCACACAGCTGCTGCACAACGAGCTCATTCCGGAAATTCCGCTCGTCTTGAAGGTCAAGATGATCCACCAGGCGGCCAAGGGCATGCACTTCCTCCACTCGTCGGGCATTGCGCACCGCGACCTCAAGTCGCTCAACCTCCTGCTCGACAACAAGTGGAACGTCAAGGTCTCCGACTTTGGCCTCACCAGCTTCAAGGAGTCGCTCGGCAAGGGCCGCGGCGGCAACGGCAGCGCGACGGTCGAGGGCAGCGTGCCGTGGATGGCGCCCGAGGTGCTCGAGGAGGCCAACGAGGTGAGCCACGAGCTGGCTGACCTCTACAGCTACGGCATCATCATGTGGGAGGTGCTGACCCGCAGCCAGCCTTACGCCGGCCTCGCCCCGGCGGCCATCGCAGTCGGCGTGATCCGCAGCGACCTCCGGCCCAAGCTGCCCAGCGACCTGGTCGAAGCTGAGGCCGGTTACGTGGAGCTCATGCAGGCCTGCTGGAGCCGCGACCCGACCATGCGTCCGTCGTTCGACCACATCATGTCCCAGCTCAAGACCCTGATCGAGCTGTCCAGCGGCGGCTCGAGCCACATCAGCGGCACCACCAGCGGTAGCAGCAGCAGTAGCAGCAGCCTGCCGGTGGTCAGGCGCGGCCCCGGCCAGGCCCTGGTGCGCGACGGCAGCAGCGTATCGGGCAGCAGCAACGCCTCGAACGAGCACCGCTCCGGCGGCTCGAGCTCCGGCGGACGGCCCGACGTGGTGGCCCGCCACAGCGTCGCACCGCGGCGTGACGTCACCTTCGTGGTGTGCGACCTAGCCCGGTGCAACGAGTCGTGGCAGAGCAACCCCGCGGGCACGGCCAAGGCGGTCACCCGCTACGGCCGCCTGGTGCGCAAGCTGGTGGCGCCCAGCGAGGCCGACGAGACCCGCCACGCCAAGCACGCCGGCGGCTACGTGTTCTCGCGGTCGAGCCTGCACAGCGGTGGCACATACCTGGTGGCCTTCGGCAGCCCTCTGCGCGCGGCCTCCTTCGCGCTCGAACTCCAACAGGCCGTGCGCGACGGCAAGTGGCCCAAGGACGTGCCCCGGCTCAACTCGCGCGTCGCAGTGCACCACCGGCCCGGCCCGTGCCGCGCGCCCGTGGACGACCTGACACGTACCGGCTACGAGCCAGCACAGTACAAGGAGGCCTGCGAGCTCAACCTCCGGTGCCCGCCGGGGCGAGTTGCCTGCTCGCCCGACTTCCGTGCAGTCGTGCTGGCGCTCCTCGATGAGCAGCCGTCGGCCCAGTCGCCCGGCCGTGTGCGGCGAACGACGCCCAGGAAGAACACCAACGTGATGCTCAACGACGCTCAGTTCACGTTCCGTTGGCGCGGCGATGACGTCTACAGCCTAGAGTCGGGCGATGACACCGCCAGCAATCACAGCGGCAGCCACAATGGCGACGACGACGATGACAACGACGGCGAGGTGTGGGACGAGCGGTTGGACCAAGGCATGGGCCTGTGCTCGTCGAACTGGTGCCCGTGGATCATCGACCGGCGCAAGATCACGACGGGCGTCGAGGTCGGCCGGGGCAACTACGGCCAGGTGAGCGAGGGCACCTACGACGGCCGCCGCGTGGCGGTCAAGCAGCTCTACAAAGGCCGACTGGATGATGCGGCCATGGTCAAGATGCGCAAGGAGGCCGCCCTGCTGAGCGACATCGACCACCCGCACGTGGTCAAGCTGATCGGCCTCTCGATCGCTGAAGGAGGCAGCCCGATGCTGGTGATGGAGCTCATGCCGCGCGGCAGCCTGCGCGACCTCCTGAGTAACCGCTCGGTCAAGCTGACGTGGAGCCGCCGCCTGAGAATGCTGCGCGATGCCGCGCTCGGTATCGCGCACCTGCACGAGCGCGGCGTGCTGCACCGGGACATCAAGTCGTCCAACCTGCTCGTCGACGATGACTGGAGCGTGAAGGTGGGCGACTTCGGCTTCGCCACAGCCAAGCAGGACAACGGCACCATGACCCGCTGCGGCACGCCCTGCTGGACCGCGCCAGAGATCATCAGCGACAGCTTCAAGCACAGCGAGAAGGCCGACGTTTACAGGTTCGGACTTGAAAACCTGCCTCTCGTCTTCTTTCTGGCGCACCAGTTCGGAGTTGAGAAAACTAACACTCACTCTCACTGTGAACAGTTTCTCGATCGTCATGTGGGAAGTGCTCACGAGGGAGACGCCCTATCACAACAAGAACATGACCACGGTGGCGATGGACGTCATCAGCGGCGAGCGGCCGCCGGTGCCAGCCGACTGCCCCAAGACCTATGCCGACCTCATGGAGCGCGCGTGGAACGGCAAACCCAGCAAGCGGCCTGACATGGAGGAGATCATCATGTTCCTCAACGCGGAAGCCGATGGCGTTGATGTGTGAAGTTACACTCTCTTTTTGTTCTTCCTGAGAATTGCCACCTCCAACAACCAACAGCTACACTCTACTAGCCAAGCACAGGGAAGGGCTGGTAGCTGAGCCATTGCAGCTGGTTGTGTTCTATTGCAAGCCTAGGGCAAGTGCAGGGGCTAGAGAGGGGCTTCCTGGCACATGAGGCTTGGCCATATCAGCAACACACTGAAATCAGACTGCTAATAAAAGGTTGGAGTCTCAGTAATGGCGTGAAAAAATGGGGAATGGTGGGAGTGTGGAAGAGGTCTTTGTTCAAATCTACAGATAACCTATAAAATAAACTTTCCTCTTTCCTCCAATGTACACTTCCTTGTAATCAACTTTGTGTCTCATGTACACCACTTTTTTATTTCGTTGGAAAGTACACTTTGAAATGAGCACTCCATTAGTGACTAATGCTTAACTTGGCTCTTTCTGCTGCATTGACACCACTGCTCAGGTTCTGGTTCTTTTAAATGACAACATGACGTTCTCCTCGCCCAGATAACCCAAAAGTGCTCTTGTGCACACACCTGGCAGCATTTCTCAGAAATTATGAGAACTACAAGAACAGCAACATCTTGCCATGCAGCCTAACACATGCTCTCAAGCTCTACAACAATCCTCTCAAGCCCAAAGGTGCTGAGCACAACTCTGCCTTTGCCACTTGCTGCCTTGGTGCTCTCTCCATTCTTGTGTTGCTGTGCCACTGCAGCTGTCCATATGCTGGACTTCTTCAAGTTCTTTCTTCCACTTGTACATTTCAACAACCTCTGCTAAAAATCTGGCTGACCCACTCCCCAGGTGTGTGACTATGGCACTTGTCTTCATGTCAATGACTATGACATGTGGTTTCTGTACTACCAACATCTGCTGCTGGTCAAACAGGAAGAGCTTTGCTGGCCCTATTCCTCTTCCTGCTTCCCTCTTCCCCCACCTGCGCCCAGCCACTTTTGTTGACATTGCCACAAGGACAACTGCTGCTGTGCAGTGCTTGTTGGAAAATGCAGATGAGTAATTTTACTAGACTTTTGCTTGACTTGTGCCCTCTCAACCTTATTCCAGAATAACAGTCAGCTCTTCTTTTCTGCTGGAATCTTTTTTCTGGCCTTCCTTTCTGTCTTTCCCCCCTCCCTGAGGGGTCCCATTCAACATTTTTTGCATGTAATTGGTGTTTTTTGGGCTTGACATTTATCCTGATAAGGGATGGAAAAATTCGAATTAGTTTCTATATTATTTTACCTCAGGCGTCTCCTTGGTGGGGGCGGCCTTGTGCTGGCTGGTGAGAACGTCGTCGAGGAAGGAGCACACCCTCTGCATCTTGCCCGGGAAGTCGGTGGTATTGTCCGCCACGAAGGTGCGCGTGTGCGCGATCCACGCGTGCTTCACCTGCACACAACCCCCAGACACCACGCGCCTTAGCACTCGCCTCGCGTGTGCGGTGATGCGTGTGTGGTGGTGTGTGAGGGCTGACCTTATCGTCCAGTTCCCTGGCCTGCTCAATTCCCTCAGTTCGAGCGGCGTTGTTGGCCGTGGTGTAGTACGACTCCGCTCCGTTGGCCGCCGTCACCTGGACGAAGCAGGTCAGCGCTCATAGCCGCCAAACAGCCTACGACACCGGTCCTACGCGACACAAAACACACGGTACCAGGTGCACGACGGCGGTGTATCTCTCTCTGAGCTGCTTCTCGGTGATGTCCAAGTCCTGCAGTAGCTTCTTCCAGAAGCTGTATGGCAGGTACGCCGAAATGTCCAAAGCGGCCTGTCGCCCAATCGCAAAACAAACAGAATAAGAGCCAAGCGCGTGTGTCGTGTTGTGCCGTGTCATGTTGCGCGTTGACCGGCTGTTTGCACGTACCCTGTCGAGGAGAATGACGGTGGGCTTGTCCATGGCCGAAGCAATCTTCTTCATGGACTCTTCGAGCTGGATCTGCGTGGTCAAGATCTGCTTCTCGAAGGCCAGCAGTTGCTCCTCGTTCATCGACGAAATGGTGGGGACACCGGCTGTCGTCACGCACGACACGCTGTAAGTCGATCACGCCACACGACACACACGACACACACGACACACACGACACACACGACACACACAGCACACACACGGCACGCGCGGGCGTAGATGGGACACCGGTGAATACGAGGGTGGGAATCTCGGGCACGGAGTAGACCTCGTAGCCCTGCGCGCGCAGGTGCTTGGTAAGCGTGGCCAGCGCGGTGGACTTGCCGCCGCAGGGACCGCCCGTCAGCACCACCGTGTACACTTGGCTGTCTGTGCGAGGCCAGAGATGAGTACGATGATGAAGAAGCTGAAGATGATGAAGAAGAAGATGGTGATGGTGATGCAGTTGATGAAGCTGATGGTGACGACGACGACGATGACGATGAAGTAAAAGAAGGGTACGACGGAGAGAGTGAGCGTACCGGAGTGGGACTGGTCGAGCCTCTGCAGCGGGTCGACTTCGACGATCTCGGGCTTCAGGGCCTCCTTGAGCTCCCTTATGGCGTCGGCCTTCTTCTTGAGCTCTTGGCCCCAGATGATGTAGCCGCCCGCTAGTTTGTGCAGAAGTTACACACGCGTCGAGCTCGTTAGCACACAAGGCACCACCGCACACGCACCACCACACGCGCACGCTAACCGAACGTAAGGAGGGGAGGGGGGATTGTACCGAGACCGAGGGTGCAGCCGAGGGTGTACTCAAACACGGATTTGTGGGAGGTCAGCACATCGAACTTGGGCCTGAGCGGCTTGTCGGCCTTGGACCGCGCGGCACTACGGAGCGCCTGCCCTCCTGTCCCAGCGCGCAATACAGTGGCGCAGAGTTAGATCCAATTCCAATTCAACCACTTGATTCTCCCCAGATTGTGTCCGATCTCGGCCCGAGATGGCGGCACGGATACCAGTAGACACGAGGCGGGTATGAGAAGAGCCACACACACGCTGAGCCAAACCTCGTGCATTCGCCTTCATCTTATTTAACAAAAAGAAACAATAACAAATAAAAAGAAATTCGTTTTTTTCATTTTAAGCCAATTTTTAGAGAATTACATTTGATTTTGAAGTCTTACGTCATGAAGGCGACGCCACCGCGGCACAAGCATGAAGAAGAAGAAGAAGAAGAGGCGAGTAGCACTTCACGCATCGACGCCACCAGCTTCGGCGTTGAGGAACATGATGATCTCCTCCATATCGGGCCGCTTGCTGGGTTTGCCGTTCCACGCGCGCTCCATGAGGTCAGCGTAGGTCTTGGGGCAGTCGGCTGGCACCGGCGGCCGCTCGCCGCTGATGACGTCCATCGCCACCGTGGTCATGTTCTTGTTGTGATAGGGCGTCTCCCTCGTGAGCACTTCCCACATGACGATCGAGAAACTGTTCACGGTGAGAGTGAGTGTTAGTTTTCTCAGCTCCGAACTGGTGCGCCAGAAAAAAGACGAAAGGCAGGTTTTCAAGTCCGAACCTGTAAACGTCGGCCTTCTCGCTGTGCTTGAGGCTGTCGCTGATGATCTCTGGCGCGGTCCAGCAGGGCGTGCCGCACCGGGTCATGGTGCCGTTGTCCTGCTTGGCTGTGGCGAAGCCGAAGTCACCCACCTTCACGCTCCAGTCGTCGTCCACAAGCAGGTTGGACGACTTGATGTCCCGGTGCAGCACGCCGCGCTCATGCAGGTGCGCGATACCGAGCGCGGCATCGCGCAGCATTCTCAGGCGACGGCTCCAAGTCAGCTTGACCGAGCGGTTACTCAGGAGGTCGCGCAGGCTGCCGCGCGGCATGAGCTCCATCACCAGCATCGGGCTGCCGCCGTCGGTGATCGAGAGGCCGATCAGCTTGACCACGTGCGGGTGGTCGATGTCGCTCAGCAGGGCGGCCTCCTTGCGCATCTTGACCATGGCCGCGTCGTCCAGTCGGCCTTTGTAGAGCTGCTTGACCGCCACGCGGCGGCCGTCGTAGGTGCCCTCGCTCACCTGGCCGTAGTTGCCCCGGCCGACCTCGACGCCCGTCGTGATCTTGCGCCGGTCGATGATCCACGGGCACCAGTTCGACGAGCACAGGCCCATGCCTTGGTCCAACCGCTCGTCCCACACCTCGCCGTCGTTGTCATCGTCGTCGTCGCCATTGTGGCTGCCGCTGTGGTTGCTGGCGGTGTCATCGCCCGACTCTAGGCTGTAGGCGTCATCGCCGCGCCAACTGAACGTGAACTGAGCGCCGTTGAGCTGGTACGTGTTCTTCCTGGGAGTCGTTCGCCGCCCATGGCGGGGAGACTGGGCCGACGGCTGCTCATCAAGGAGCGCCAGCACTACTGCCCGGAAGTCGGGCGAGCAGGCAACTCGCCCCGGCGGGCACCGGAGGTTGAGCTCGCAGGCCTCCTTGTACTGTGCTGGCTCGTAGCCGGTCCGTGTCAGGTCGTCCACGGGCGCGCGGCACGGGCCGGGCCGGTGGTGCACTGCGACGCGCGAGTTGAGCCGGGGCACGTCCTTGGGCCACTTGCTATCGCGCACGGCCTGTTGGAGTTCGAGCGCGAAGGAGGCCGCGCGCAGCGGGCTGCCGAAGGCCACCAGGTATGTGCCACCGCTGTGCAGGCTCGACCGCGAGAACACGTAGCCGCCGGCGTGCTTGGCGTGGCGGGCCTCGTCGGCCTCGCTGGGCGTCACCAGCTTGCGCACCAGGCGGCCGTAGCGGGTGACCGCCTTGGCCGTGCCCGCGGGGTTGCTCTGCCACGACTCGTTGCACCGGGCTAGGTCGCACACCACGAAGGTGACGTCGCGCCGCGGTGCGACGCTGTGACGGGCCACCACGTCGGGCCGTCCGCCGGAGCTTGAACCGCCACCGGAGCGGTGCTCGTTCGAGGCGTTGCTGCTGCCCGATACGCTGCTACCGTCGCGCATCAGGGCCTGGCCGGGGCCGCGCCTGACCACCGGCAGGCTGCTGCTACTGCTGCTGGTGGTGCCGCTGATGTGGGTCGAGCCGCCTCTGGACAGCTCGATCAGGGTCTTGAGCTGGGACATGATGTGGTCGAACGACGGACGCATGGTCGGGTCGCGGCTCCAGCAGGCCTGCATGAGCTCCACGTAACCGGCCTCGGTTTCGACCAGGTCGTGGGGCAGCTTGGGCCGGAGGTCGCTGCGGATCACGCCGACTGCGATGGCCGCCGGGGCGAGGCCGGCGTAGGGCTGGCTGCGGGTCAGCACCTCCCACATGATGATGCCGTAGCTGTAGAGGTCAGCCAGCTCGTGGCTCACCTCGTTGGCCTCCTCGAGCACCTCGGGCGCCATCCACGGCACGCTGCCCTCGACCGTTGCGCTGTCGTTGCCGCCGCGGCCCTTGCCGAGCGACTCCTTGAAGCTGGTGAGGCCAAAGTCGGACACCTTGAGGTTCCACTTGTTGTCGAGCAGGAGGTTGAGGGACTTGAGGTCGCGGTGCGCAATGCCCGACGAGTGGAGGAAGTGCATGCCCTTGGCCGCCTGGTGGATCATCTTGACCTTCAAGACGAGCGGAATTTCCGGAATGAGCTCGTTGTGCAGCAGCTGTGTGAACGACACAACGCGCCGTCAGAACAAAGTTCTCGGACACGAATGCGCGTGCTGTGCGGGGTGGGTGTACGTACTTCGTAGAGGGAGCCGAGGGCCATGTACTCCATGACGATGCACATCTTGGGTGGCTTCGTCGACGCCGCCATGAACAACACCACGTTAGGGTGCCTCAGGTGGCTCATGATCCTGGCCTCGTTTACGAACTAAAAGACCAGAAAGAAACGACGTGAGGTTTGTATCGCACAAAAAGCCTCTAAAGTCAGTGGAATGACGATGTTAGGTACGAACCCTCTCGCGGCCATCCTTGCTGATGGTGCCGGCGCCCATGACCTTGACGGCGACCTCGGAGCCCTTCCACTTGGCCTTGTAGACCTCGCCGTACCCTCCGCGGCCGAGCATGTCACCGACATCGAGCTCCTCGTAGGCGATCTCCCAGTCATCATGGATCTTGCGCCGGCGCATGGTCACCAGCAGCACCGCGATTATCACGACGGCGATCACCAGCAGCGCGATGGCGGGCAGCACTGAGCCCAGGACCGGCGCGAGCACGTCCGATGAGGACGAGCCGGCGGCCGACTGCGCGAACTGGCAGTGGTCGCCGATCCAGCCGGCCGCGCACGAGCACTCGCCGCCAACGCAGCTGCCGCGGTCGGAGCAGATCGTGCCGTTGATGACACAGGCCTGCAGCGAGAACACGTAGGCCCCGGTCGATGTCGACTGGACCATGGCCAGCATGGTGACCGTTCGATGGCGCACCTCAGGCACCTGCCCCGGCACGGCGAGGTTGTAGTTGTTGGCCACGGTGGACGCCTGGGTCGAAGTCTGCGTCCAGTACACCCAGTCGAGCAGGCCCTGGGCCGTCGAGTAGTCGCCGGGCGCCTGGGCGTAGATGGTGAGCACGGCGTACCCCACCAGCGGCCAGCTCAGCCGGCCCGGGCCGTTGACCAGGTGGAGCGCGGTGGCGTCGGCGGAGAAGTCCATGACAGCGGCCAGGATGCAGGTCTGGTTGGCCGACACAACTGTGTTGGCCGGGTTGACCAGCGAGGCGGCCTTGACGTTGCGCACCTGCGTGATGACCTGGGTCGAGAACCACACGCCCAGCGAGTAGTCGGCCGCGCTGATGGCGGCCACCGGGTCGCTGGTGCAGGCCACGGCCCGATAGCCCGCAATGGCCGCGGCACCGTTGGCCAGCCCAGCGAAGGCCTGCGTCAGCATGGACTCGATGGTCAACGTCTGGTCGCAGCCCACAACCAGGCGGATGGCGCGGTTGGGCAGATGGGCAGCTACCGACGGGTTGAGCGCGGCGATGGTCGTGTCGTTCCACTGCGTCACAAGGCCGGCGAACACCGAGGCGAGCACGTCGATTGTCATGATCAGGCTCGGCTGCGAAGACAGGCTCGACACAAAGTAGGCCGGCACCAGCGCGTAGGCCACCGCAGGAATGCCAAGAATGTCGCTGTCCTCGACGTCGCGTTTGGAGGTGGGAGTGACATCGACGGCCGTGGGAGACCAGGTGTAGGAGACGGCGTAGTCGGTATCGCCGAGGCGCATCTGCTCGATGGCGTGGGCGCTGGTGGCCTCGAAGTGTTTGATGGCGAAGGACTCGGTCTGGAACTCCTGGGTCCAGTCGCCCATGAGGTCGATCTCCTCGCCGATGCCCAGCAGCACGGGCGTGGTGAGCACCGGCGTGCCCTGGCAGGTGATGGTGTAGAGCTCGTTGATGAGCCGCCGCCGGTAGGGGTTGGTGAGCGGCGCGAACTGGTTCTCGACGAACACGTCGGCCACGGCCTCGTTGAACTGCGTCCAGCTGAGGAACAGCAGCATGTTGCTCGCGCGCGAGCACCCGCCGGTGGTCGGGCTGATGGTCTTGGACAGGGTCAAGTAGCTGATGTAGCTCATCGGCCACGCGTCGGTCCCGTTCGAGTCCACCACGTCGATCACGAGCGTGCCGTTGTTGATCAGGTCGCTGAACTGGTCCATGGCGGCCTGCACCGCCGCCGGCGACCCGTCCACGGTCTTGCCGGCCCGGTTGATCAGGCGGATGTAGGGCAGGCCCATCGCGTCGGCCTTCTGGCGCTCCATGTAGGTCATCATGCCGGGCGTGGCCGCGGTCAGGTTGATCCTCTTGTCGCCGGTCTCGAAGGGGTCGCCGGCGAAGGCCCACTTGTTGGGACCCAGCGACGGCGTCATTTGCTCCAGCGCGTTGTTCGCCGTGGCCAGAGCGGTCTTGAAGTCTGGTGAGAAGCGCGAGAGCGCGGTCTTGAAGACAGCCGTGTAGCCCAGGGCGCTGGTCGACGGGCTCCAGTAGGTCATCGAGATATTGAGCGAGGGCAGCGTTACCTCCTCGTTCCACTGCGCGATGTCCTCGTGGTCCCACTGACGAATGTCGCCCTTCCTGTCCGCGGACCCAAGTTAATCGCCACGGATTAAAATCCTTGTAAGCAATCGGTTCGTTCAACCGATGAAGAAGTGAGTCAATGTTTGGGGGGGGGTTGAACTCGTACCAAATGCGAGCCAAGGTCTCGCGGTCCATGACGAGGTTGTCGCCCACCCCGAAGCCGGGCAGGTTGAAGGCGACGACGAGCGGGGTGCCCATCATGGGTATTTGGATGCCGTTGAAGGGGCTCAGCTGGGCCGCGCTGAGGCCCACGTCGGAGATGAAGAAGTCGAGCTCGCCCGCGGTGTACTTGGCCAGGGCTTGGGGGATGGTGGAGGTCTGGAAGGTGATCAACACGCGGTCGCGGTCGTAGCGGTACAGCTTGGTGAGACTGGCGAACACCTCCTGCACGTTGATGGCCCCGGAGCCGTAGATGTTGTTGGCCGCGCAGCCCCGGGGCCCGCCCGACAGCGTAACCAACAGCGCTAGCGCCACCACGGCCAACGCAGACGTCCACCACGAGGAGGGTGAGGGAAGGGAAGGCGCCATCTTCGTCACCCGCCTGACACTTTGTTCTTATCAGTTACTAACGTCAGGCAAGAGGGCGGACATCGACAGGATCAAAAAGTCAAGAGAAAGAGTAAAGTCGGGAGCTAGCTCGGAGAAATGCCAAAAACAGCACTTTCCTTTTTGGAGGAGAAGACTACCTTTTGTCAGAGAATGGCAAGCGCTGTGTTGCGGGAAAGGAAGCGGAGGTTGACCGCACTTGTCACGTGTTCGCGAAAACAGGTAAGCTGTTCCGATGCAACGCGGTAACCAGCCCCTGTAACGGCCAAATTTTTCCTTCTGCCCCTAAATAGATTCGCGCTGCATGCCCGACCAGTGCGTTCATTGGTCCTGGATGTCGGAGTGTTGGCATTGGTGTGTTGGCCTCTGCAACCTGCGCGCCAAGACCCTGGTAACTGACTGCCACTCCGTTAAAAAGGCTCAGCATCGCAAATCTTCACTGTACCAACCTACTCGACCTACCACTACTACCAACCCTCTACTATAATCACTACCACCGCCATGAAGAGCATTCTCATCTTCGTTCTGGCCTTCGTGCTGCTCGCCGCCCTGGCCTGCAAGGCCAGTAATGACAACGGGGCCAGCGAGTGCGTCGAGTACAACAACCCGCCCGGCGCCATCGGCACCACGGGCACCTGGTCCATCCAGGCCAACATCAAGAACAAGCACTGCGTGCCCATCCACGTCGCCGGCATGCGCGGCATCAACCCGAACAACAACACGCAGGTCTCGCTCGCCAACGGCGTCTACGCCCGCGTCAAGCAGGCCTTCGTCAACATGCTCTTCAACGCCGCGTCTGCTGGCGCCACCGCCCAGGACTGCGCCGAAGTGGTGGTCTACGTCGTCGACATGGTCTCCATCCGCCCCGTCGTGAACCAGGTCCAGACCGAGCTCTGGGGCGCGCCCACCGCAACCAACCCGTTCCCCTTCCCGCCCCGCACCATCCTCCAGATCAGCGGCTTCAACGGCCTCACTTGCCAGTACGCCACCGAGCCCAAGTACCGCCAGGGCACTGCCGGTGCCAACGGCCAGGTCGTGTGCGCTGACAACGGCACGCCCATCGGTGACATCATGGAGGTCAAGGGCACCTTCTACGTCCGCGACTAAATAGCCTTGCGCGGGATTGTAAACGCATATTGATATTCGTAATGCATCAGATAGTATTTATAACAACACACCCGCCCTCTCTTCCTTCCCGTATCGTCAAGAAGTGACAGTGGTGGGAAAACGGTTCTTGTTCACTTCAGTGGGGCCGAAACACTATTCTGTCCGGGTGTGCTCTTTCGCGTCGCGCTCATAGCGTACGAAACCAGGTGGCTGCCGCTAAAGAGTAAGCACGTAAAATGCTTTTTGGGTGCGTCTCTTTTCGACAGCTATTGCAGAAACGCGGGTTTTGTTCTAGTTTTCCGAGCATTCCCTTTTAGTTTCCTTTCTAATTTCCGCAAAGGTAGGTTCTCACCTGACAAAGGCCATGCGGGGTGGAGGAATTATATTGATATTCTGATTGTTTTCTGTGATAGTGTTTTGTGACACATCACAGATAAATAAGTTTGTGGCAAACAAGTTCATAATCAATATTGCTCCTGTATCACAACAAATTATACAAGAGACACTTGTGCACAAGCCCCATGGGGCTGCAGTCAGAGCCCTCAGGCACTTTCAGTAGTTGGTTTTCTGAGGTGCCTGAGTCTCCAGGGGTAGTGCAAGAGTTGTCAGTGTCATTGCCAGGCCAGTCCCTTCACATGCTAAGAAGGTGTGACCAAAGTGATGGTGTCAGTTAGTGTTGTGAGTATTGTTAGTGTTGTCTGTTTTTCCCTTGTTATGGTTTTACTAACTCTTTAACCACCCACTCCTTTGGGAGTAGTCCTAGGAGGATGGCTGCCTTTCAGTGGCTATTGTCTCCCATCCATGTCTTTATTGATATTGTTTCACTCATTAGTCCTTCAAAGAGTGTGTCTATTTTGTTTAGATAAATTTCTCTCTAATTTCTTTTGTATTTTTGCATTCTCTGAGTAGGTGTGCCATGTCTTTGATTTTGTCTTTCCCCAAATCCTTGCACGTCATGCAGAGTGCCTCTTCGTTTTCTATTGCTGCTTCTCTTGGTATGTCTCTATTCCTCATCCTCCATCTGTGGTGTCCTATTTGGCTTCTTTTCAGTCTTAATTTGTGTACCAGATTTATGTCATTTGCTGATTTGTATTTCAGGCGATGGGTGATGTGATTTGTGATCTTCCATGCGACTTCATCTTTTGTTGTCTACTATGTTTGTTTTAATCCCTTTCTTGTATTTCTTTTGTATTTTGTTTTTAATAAATTTCCTCATGCTTGAGTCTATCCATTGGCCTTTTCCATAGATTCTGATGTCCATCTCTTCATTGCTGAGTCTCTTGTATGGTTCTGTGTCAGGTAAGGATGTCCCTTCACCAGGACTGCTGTCTTGAACAGGTCTCCCCATTCTTCCATTTTTTGTAGTTTCTTGTTCCATCTAATGTCTCCTTTCCTTGTTATCTTTTTCTTTGTGATGTGGCTGTAGATGTGCATGCATTTTGTGGTGTATCCTTTTAGATTTTGCTTCATCAGTTCTTCATGAATCCTTTGTTCCACTGATCTTTTTGTGCATATACTTCTCCTTTGCAGGTTGAGGACTAGCTTGTTCATCAGGGTGCTCACCAACTCATTGTCTGTTACAATGTGTACCTTCAGTAGCATGCTACTCAGCTCCACTGCTTTCAACATGGCCTGAAGTTCTGTGTTGTCTGACGTTTGGTCCCCCACAGTACATGCTTTAGTGTTGAGGTGGCTGTTTTTTGCACAGTATATGCCATATCCTGCTTTCCCTGCTTTAGTCTTTGAGCTGTCCATCCATAGTATTATCTCATCGTTCCTTTTGTTAGTGTATCCCCCAGACTTGGTAACATGTTTGTTTGTGTCTTCCAATTGCCTACAGATTTTCTCAGGACACAGCTTTTTGGTAACATCATCTTTTCTCTGGTCAGTGTGGTAAGGTCCAGAGGCAGTTGCCCAAGGGTTTCCTCTACACTATTGCCTGTTGTGCTCATTTCTTGTGATTGGCTTCTTATTCTATTCCATAGGGCGCTCAGGCGTGGATCAGTTAGGACACATCAAGCATTCATACATGCTGCTCTCATCTTCTCCTCCATTTCATTTTCAGATTCCTCTGGGAGGGGTGCGAGGTTACTCACAAGTTCCTTGTCTTCTGTTGATTCAGCTACCATCTCTAGTTCCTCTTGATGTAGTAGCACTATGATGTGTTGGGTGGTTGGTAACCCTTTCCCTCTCCATCTGTAATCCCTCTTATGCTAAGCATGGATCTTTCCCCTGTTGGGCCAGGTGCTTTCCTGTTTGATATTCTTTGTAATGTGTCTTTAATTTCTTTTATTTTAGTCTTAGCCATGAGCATCAACATGTCTCCTTCAATTCATTTTGCTTCTCCTATCCATGTGTCTGGGGGGTTCCCCCATTGGTAGTTCATGGTGTTGGAAGTGACCTTCCCATGTGGTTCATACATATTCTTTGATTTCTTCTGGTTCAGTTATCATTCTCATTTCTCCATTTATCCCCCATTCTATGCCTAGCTTCACGCTCTGCGTTTTTTTTCCCCACAGGTTATTTAAGTCTTTTCCACACATCTGTGAGTCTGAGGGTTTTTTCTAGTCTTTGTAGTGGTTCATTTTTGGTGGGATTATATTTATTTAATTTTTGGTCTTTTTGTCTTGTCGTCATGTTCCAGTCCCCACCCATCAGTATTTCTCCTGATAGTTTTTTTACCCAGTCACTTAAATTATAATAAAATACATTTTTATTTTATTTTCCTTGTGCTGGGGCGTAAATATTTATTATATTCAGGGGTTTTCCTTTTGTATATATTTTAATAGTGCAAACTTGTCCTCTTGCCCATTTGTTGTTTGGAGTGATGTCCTGTGTCACACCTTCATAGATATCCACACACAAGCCATGTTAAATACCCACACAAACAGGGATAGAAATTTGTTGGATCACTTCTTGATTTCTCTACCTTTTTAGTCTCATTTTCTTCTATTCTTCTCACAGTATTTTGTACTTGTACAACTCCAAACTCCTCAATACATTACTCTTCTTTCCAAAGCTTTACATCTTCACTTCTTGATTTCTCTACCTTTTTAGTCTCGTTTTCTTCTATTCTTCTCACAGTATTTTGTACTTGTACAACTCCAAACTCCTCAATACATTACTCTTCTTTCCAAACCTTTACATCTTCATGGCTTCTCAGCCCTCGTTCATCTCTCAACCTTCCAACAGGTTATGGGCCTTCCAACAAAATTATCTTTTATCATTTTCTATTTCTTTTCCTATTAATTTGGCATGGAGGACAAGGGCGAGCTGCTGGGGGATGTGCTGGTGCTTGCGTGCGGCGGTACCATCGGCCAGCGAGAGGTGGACGGCCGTATGGTGGTCGTAGTGCCAGCTTCGGACCTGCTGGCCCCGGTTCTTGCCCACGCCTCCATGTCCGCCCTGTGGACACCGGCAGACTCGGCGGAGCCTGCTGGCGACGGCGCCACGTCAACCGGCGGTGGGCCGCCCATGGTGGATGTATTGAGCGTGGTGGCCCGTAGCGGGGTGTACATGGGGTGGGACGGGCTGCTGGCTCTTCGAGACGCGGTGGTGACGCACTGCCGCCACTACCGCGCTTTCCTCGTCATCTGTGGCACCGACAGCATGGTACAACGCACACACTACAACCGCCGCACCACTCATAAATCGCACGACGCACGCTCGCACGCACGCACCACAGGAAGAGGTGGCGTTTGCGTTGGAGCTGCTGATCGACCCGGCGGCAGACTCGCTGGGCCGACCGGTCGTCGTGACCGGCGCCATGAAGCCGCACGACGTGCTGGGCTACGACGGCCACGCCAATCTGCGGGACGCCCTGGCCGTGTGTCTCGACCCCCACGCCCGAGGACTCGTACGTGTGTGCGATGGCCCGCTTGTGCAGTTTGGTTTGCTGATGAGGAAAGCACTCGAAACACGACACAGGGGACGCTGGTGGTGATGAACGACGCCATCCACGCGGCGCGCTACGTTCAAAAGCTGGACTCCCAGTTGATCGGCAGCTTCTCGTCGCTGCCGGCCGGTCCGCTGGGCCAGATACGCAACGGGCGGCCGCTCCTCTACCACCGCGCCCTCCCGCCCTTCCCGCACCGCCCCGTAGCGGTGGCGGCGGCCTCGAAGGAGCAGAAGCCGTGGCGCCTGCGGGACCGGGTACTGGTGTGGCCCATCACCCTGGGCTGTGGCGACTTCCTCATTCCCGACCACCTTCTGCGCACCCTCGACGGTACGTGGTTGTTCCTGCGCGACGACAGCCGCGGGCTGGGCAACTGAGTGTGTTTGCAAAAGGGCTGGTGCTGAGCGGCATGGGCACGGGCACGATCCCCGATTCGTACATCGAACACCTATCACCCGAGTGGACCAGCAAGTGCGTCGCACGCGCACACAAGCACCAGCGCACACACCACCGCACGCGCTGACTGATGTGGTTTCCTTCTTGGTGGTGGTGCACCGAGGTAGGTTGGCGATCGTGATCGTGTCGCGGTGTCCGCTGGGCCAGAACTACGACGACTTCTACTATCGGGGCAGCCTCCGCAAGTACACCGACCGCGGCTTCCTCGTGACCGGCTACGAGGACCTCAACCCGCTCCAGGCCCGCCTCAAGCTCATTGTCGCCCTCTCTCTTTCCTCCATCACCACCACCGGCCCAGCCTCCGCCTAGTGAGCGTGCGCGTGTTGTCGAGTTGCGCTTGCGTGCGGAACGCGCCACTTGTTGTGGGTATGTACAGGAAAAAGATGGGTTGGGCACACCCTCAGACGCCGACTCTAGCAAGAAGTAGGCGCGCGGCCTCGCTGCCCGGGTGCGACGCGGTCTCGCTGGCAGCGCGGACGGCGGCCATCGTCTCCTCGTTCTCCTTGATCCCAGCCTGCACTCGACCTTTGTGCCGTGTCGTGTCGTGTCGGCACCAATGTCTGGGCGGGCGGGGCGTGTGGGCGTGGGGGGAGTAAAACGCACTGTTGTCGAGGGAGAGGCCGAGCAAGACTTCGGCGGCGTCGGGGAACAGCTTGTCGTCCCTGAGGAAGGACATGACCTGCTCGAGGCCCGTCGTCCCATCGTCCTGCTCCTCCAGGAAAAAGTCCTGGAACCTGCCGTCGCACACGACACGCACGACACGCACACGATGCGCACGACACGCACGACACACATCGTGAGATTGGCGGTGAACGTGGATGGGGGGATCGAGCGTATGTACTGGCGGCGGAGGTCGTTGGCGTCGGCGCCGGCGCGCTCCTGGACGAGGAAGGCGCGGAGGAGGGAGAGGAGATCGGGCAGGTTCTGGCGGAGGGACACCTTCTGATTCTTGCGCAGCTCGGCGACGAAGTACTGCGCCAGCGACGCGCTCAGCACCTTCTCGCACGTTTCAACTGCGCCGGATACAGGACATGTCACTGGTCGTTGGTCGTGTGTCGTGTCGTTGGTCGTGTCGTGTCATTGGACGTACCATCGGCGACGGCGCTGAGGGCATTGAGGAGTGCGAGCAGGGCCAGGGGTGTCCTCCGCTTGGCAAACTTGGCGCGGCCTTCGGTGAACAAGTCGAGGGCGTGCTCGACGCCCCCGTGCTCCAGCAACACATCCCTGGTGCTCTTACCCTCTGTGCGCGCACGAGAACTCAGTTAACATTTCTTCTCTTTCCTGTCGTGTCGTTGGTCGTGTCGTTGGTCGTGTCGTGTCGGTACCATCCATGGTAACGAAAGGTACGAGCGCGTTGGCCGAGTGTTTGATGATGTCCTCGCCCGATTCGATGGTGGTCTGCAGGAACAGCTGTGCGAGGACCGGCCCCAGCTCGCCGCCGTCGACCATCGCCGCGCGCAGGCGCAGGTCGTCGCCCAGTCGCACGAACACGTTGAGCAGGGCGACGAGCTCGGCCTTGGTCGAGTCGACGAGGGGCGTGCGCAGCAGGAAGACGGCGTGCTCGACGAGCTCGGGCG
Organism: Acanthamoeba castellanii str. Neff; assembly: GCF_000313135.1. Classification (NCBI taxonomy): domain Eukaryota; phylum Discosea; order Longamoebia; family Acanthamoebidae; genus Acanthamoeba; species Acanthamoeba castellanii. The sequence goes on along the minus strand of NW_004457319.1, from coordinate 113,529 downwards.
TGGCCATGGCCTCGCGCAGCTCGGGCGCGCGGCAGAGCCGGCTCAGCGCGGCCGACAGGGCCGCCAGCACCGCGGCCTCCTCGCGCGACGGTACGCCGATGTCACCGCCGTCGCCGTCGCCGCCCCGCTGCGCCGCGTGATTGGTGATCGTCACCAGCAGCCGCACCATCGCCGACAGTACTCCCGTCCGGCGCATCATGCTCCACTGGCTCTCTGTGTTGTTCCGTGTGTCGTTCCGTGGTGTGAGTGTCGTGCCGTGTGTCGTGTTGTCCTGTGTGTCGTATGCGGTGATGGGTTACCATCCTGGACGTAGAAGAGGGTGGCGCGGGCAGCCTTGATCTGTGCGTTGTGGTCGCTGGTGGGAGCCAGGCTGGCGATGAGCGGCCGCAGCTTTTTCTGTTCCTCCTCGGTCGCTGCGGCCAGTAGGTCCTCCGCTTCCGTGTTGGGTACCCACGGCGCTGGCTTTCGCACTGCAGCCCCAAATAAAAAATAATAAATGATTTATTCTTTTTATCCATTTTCTATTTATTTAGTATCCACAAAAAGAATAAATGTAATCATGAATTAATGAAATAGTTGGAAGTTGGTTGAATGGGCAAACCTTTGGGTGCGGGGACGGCAGGGCGGGTGGTGCCAGCGGGGGCGGTGCCCTTGGTTGTTGGTCTGGAGGGTCCTGGGGGTGCGAGGTAGCGGCGCCAGATGGCGATGCCAGCCAGGCCCACCGCAGAGGCGAGCACCGCCGTGGACCACGAGGGCACCAGACCGAAGAGGAGATCGTCGTCGTGATCGGGAGGAATGCCCAGACCGTCCATCTTCTGCTCCTGTCTCTTTTTCAATCCAATTTTTTTCTTTTCCCTTTGCGTTACCGGCCACAGCTCGGAGCTAAGGAGCACTCGATGTAATTGCAGAAGAGCTGCAGACGCTTGACTGCCTTGGGACGGACGGATACATCAACGCGTACGTCCTTGTTTTGTCTTCCTCTTTGCCCTCGTGGCTCTTCTTTTTGCATCTCGCCTCTTTTTGATGATTGTTCAACTGCTGCGTTTGTGACCTCACAGGTGTCGAACGTACGACGATGCCGAGTGGCTCGGCGGGAAGGGGATGCAGGCCACCTTCATTGCCGCCAGGACCGATCCAAGGTACCGCCCACCCCTCTCGTGTTAACGGGGAGTTGTGAGAAATACTCGAGTGGGGGGGAGGCGAGCTGGGCAAGCGACCAGAGAGACGAGGAGGGAGAGGGAGGAGAGAGAGAGAGAGTTGATGGTGAATGCTCATTGAGTTTATGGACCCTGCACTTGTCAAATTGTTACGTAAATACTACAGCTGATGGGGCCGGACAATCGCCTCTTAGGCGCGGTTGTTGACGAGGACGGGGAAGCCGGTGGCGGTGCGGATGTTGTTGCCAGTGGTCGACTCGAACTTGACGCCGGCGTAGAAGAAGTAGGTGTCGAGGCCGGTGAGCTCAGCGAGAACGTCCTCGGGGCACAGCTCGTCGGCCTTGTAGGCGGCGGCCTGGAGCGAGAGGGCGGTGGTCATGGCCTGGCCGTCGACGGCGGCAGCGGTACGGGCGAAGCGGGCCAGGTACTCGGTGTTGAAGTTGTTGCTGTCGACCCACCTGTCGTAGCCGACGGCAGAAGCGGTGGGGACCTGCCTCTTGTAGAGCGAGGACTGGTCCTCCTCCTCCTCGACGAACTGCGACTCCTCGGCGGAGCGCTTGGAGGCGGGCGCGTAGAGCGGGTAGACGGAGAGCAGGGGCACATTGGTCTCGTCGAGCTTGGCGAGGAGGGCGGCGGACGGGGTGAAGTAGACGTTGGCGACGAAGAGGGCCTTGACGTCCTCGTCATTGAGGGCGGCCAGGAGGAGACCGTTGGTGAGCGCCCAGTTGGAGAAGTCGTCGACGTAGGTGACCTCGACATTGGCGGCCTCCGAGTTGCCGTCGAAGGGAATGCCACCGGCCTGGTTGATGTTCTCCTTCCAGAACTCGAAGACGGACTTGATGCGGTAGCCGTTGGGCTGGCCGTTGGGCTGGGTGGCATTGCTGTTGGGGAGGGTCGTGCCGGCGACGGGGGGAGAGAGCGAGAGCACGGCGACCACCTTGAAGGTCTCGCGGTCATCTTCGACGCGACGGCCAGGGTTGGCGATCACGAGGCCGTTGGGGCCGGCGTTGACGCCTGTGGGGAACTCGACGGTGCGGCCGAACCTGCTGCCGGAGCGGAGGTCGATCTTGGTGACGGCACCACCGCGAGCGGCCGTGGCGTAGCCGAATTCATCGTCCTCATCGATCACGACCATGACGGGGTCCAGGCCGAAGACGTCGACACGCTTGACCAGGCTGCCGGTGGCGTAGTTGATGATGAAGATCTGGCCGTTGGTCGAAGGGACCACGATGTACTGGCCGTTGTGGGTCATGGTGGGGTAGAGGAACTGGTTCACCACCCAATCAGCGGCCCAGAAGCGCCTGATGAAGGTAGGGGGGAAGCTGGCGACGGAGAACTCGATGACCTCGCCGACACCGCTGACGATGAGGCTGCCATTGGGGGCGAAGTAGAGGCCGCGAGAGCCGAGGGCAGCAGCGCTGGGGCTCTTAGCGGCGAAGGTGGCGGAGAAGGTGCCGCTGGCGATGTTGTACTTGGCAACACCCTGGGCGCCGAGCTGGAGCCACAGGTCCTGACCGTTGGGCGAGAAGACGAAGTTGTGGATCTTGTCCATCGTGGCGGGCACGCGGATGATCTGCGAGGGGGCCTGCGAGCCGCTGGTGAGGTCGAAGGTGATGAGCGAGGGCACGATGGTGGTGTTGTCGGCCGAGTAGATCTCGGAGTTGACCCACAGGGTCTGCTCGTCGGGCGACAGCTTCATGCCGTGGGGGCCACGATTGACGAGGCCGAAGGGCTCGCCGGCAGCAAAGAGGAAGAGCTTGGTCCTCTCGAGCATGAGCTTGACGTCGATGACCGACACGTAGTAGCCAGCATAACCGGTGGGCGAAGCATAATCGTGGAGGCCGAAGTTGGTCACCTGTGATAGTTTCAGTGGTTCCGCGTTAGCAGGCAGCGAGAGTAAGAGTAGGAGGTGAAAGATGGTGGCGAGAGGCGTACGTAGGCAGTACGGCCGTCGGCGGTCACGACGATCTCGTGGGGAAGAGAGCCGACCTTGACCTTGGCGAGGGGGCTGCCATCAATTTCGTAGATTCCGACCTGACCGGCGGGCTCCTCGACGGTGAGGAGCAGCGGGTAAGTCCGCGTGGCGGCGGCGAGGGCGAGAAGAGTGGCGAACACGAGGAAGACAACGTTTTGTCGCATCCTAGTGTGGTATAGTAGAGGGTTTTTTATGTAGGGTACAGGTAGGTTGTATAGCTGGTGTAGCTGAGGTGTGAGTCTGACTTTCGACTGCCGTTCTTTTTATACCTGGTCAAGCTCCGGAGCCCTCCAACGGCAGCAACATTTTGCTCTCCGCAAGACCACCTACCAATTGTCGTCGATGCATTTAAGGATGCCTGGTGCTTATTTGGGCAAGTGTGATTCTATTCTTACTGTGGATTCAGTTGTCCAGCCGGGTGGTCCACGCGTATCCAAATCGAGCTCTAGCTTTCCCCGCCGTGTGACGTGTAACAACCCAGGGTGGTTTCAGGCCAGGCAAGGAAACCCCAAACTTTTTGCCTTTCGTCCCTGATCCTGGAAAATGAGCCAAGAACATTCCTGGCCAATCTCATTCCATTTTTGGAGTTCATCACTTCCAGGTAAGCACACCGCGACCAACGTTGTTGCATCGGGAGGCACTTTATTTCTGTCACGCGCAACCACACCTCGCCCAGACCTCGCCTCGGAGCTTTGGTTACCGTGCATACGCTTAGGGAACAAAGCCAGCTACGTGCCAGTCCCTTGAGGACTCCTACACCGAACACCACCACCAAAGCAGGCCAACGCGAGCGAGTGGCAAGGAACAGTATTCAGCAAGCGCCCCGTCACTGAGCAGTACCAGACCCCTTCGAGAAGAAGTAGACAGACTAGGCGAGAGACAAGAGGAAGAGAGACAAGAGAGCAACCATCGCCACCATCGACCGCCACCGCCTCCACTACCGGCGTCTTCTTTTTCGCAACAACTTGTCAAGTTCTCTCCCAACGACACACCGCTGAACTCAGAGTTCTACGAACAGTAAGAACGCGACCGCGTACCACCGGAAGATGAGGGGCTCGGGCCGAGCCACTTCCCATAGGAGGCCCCGCACCGCCGGCGACTGCTCGTACTTCCTCCCCATCGCCCTCTCCCTTCTGATCCTCCTCCTCGCGGGCTTCGTCGAGCGCGCGGAACCGCTGGCGGTCCCCGGAACAGGCGAGGGCTCCGTGAGCGACATCTACAATTCGCTGGGAGCGGCCTATCTCAACGCCAAGGATGTGGTGAGCGTGGCCTACACGACCACCACCACGACCGTCAACACGTCGCTGGGCGCGCTCTCCGGCGGGCGGGTCAACTTCGTCGGTACGTCGAGTTCGATGGCGACCTACTACACCAGCGCCGCGGCCGCGACCTACGCGCAGATTCCGGTCATGGCCACGGCCATGGTGCCCGCCTACACCACCTCGGTCTTCCCGGCCCTCGTCTCCGGCTCGGTGCTCACCCTCACCGGCCCCGTCGTCGCCGGCATGTGGGACGGCACCTACACCGCGTGGAACGACACGGGCGTCGCCGCGGTCAACGCCAACGTGGACCTCACCACCGGCACCGACAACACGCTGAAGATCATCTACTGCAACGACGTGCTGGGCGAGGGCGGCGTGCTGGCCAACTACCTATCGGCCATCAGCCCAGCGATCAAGGCCGTATTCGACCAGTACAAGACCGACGGCTTCGCCCACCTGGCGGCCGTGACGGGCGGCCGCGCCTTCTCGGGCTGCACCAACGCCGCCAAGTTGGCGCTGCTCGCCACGCACCCTAAGTCGGTGGTCTTCTTCATGTACCCGGACTTCAAGAAGAACAGCACGGGCCTCTCGATCGCCAAGATGGCGGACAAGACCGGCACGGTGGTCGCGCTCACCGTGACCACCCTGGCGCAGGTGACCACCGCCATGGCCGCGTCGACGCTCAACAACAACGGCACGCTGGTGTACGACATGACCAACCAGGCCAGCGGCGCGTGGCCGCTCTCCACCGTGTCGTCGATGGTGCTCTACAACGACGATGGGGTCACCTCGGCCAACTCCATCGACTGCGCCACCATCAAGGAGGTGCTCTCCTTCCTCAGCTGGATCCAGATCAACGACAACGCCGCCACCCTCGTCAAGAGCTCCGGCTTCCTCCCGCTCACCGGCCGCCAGCGCATGAACATGCTCGACGCCCTGTCGCGCGTGATCTGCAACGGCCAGTCGGCCCTCACCACGGCCTTCCTGCTGGGCATGGGCCCAATCATCCCCACCTACACCTCGTGGGCCACCGAGTTCGGCTCGTCGGGCTTCACCCTCAAGTACTTCGCCACGTCGTCGGTCGAGGGCCTCGCCAGTCTGGTGGACAACTCGATCGACTTTGCCTCGACCGGCGCGCTGCTGACCCCCACCCAGCAGGCCGCCCTGCCCGACGTGCTCACCGTGCCCGTGGTCTCCTACGGCTTCGTGTGGAACTACAACATACCGGAGCTCATCAACACCGACTACCGCATCGTCCTCTCCTTCCAGGTCGTGTCCGACATCTACTTCGACAGGTCCGTCCGCGTGTGCTTTGTCATGTGTTCTCCGTGGTGTGTGTGTGTGTGTGTGTGTGGTGTGTGTTGCGTGTGTTGCGTGTGTGCGTCATGAACTAAAACTGTGCCTACAATCGACCACAGGATTAAGAAGTGGGACCACCCTGACATTCTGGCGCTCAACCCGAGCATCGCGTCGCTGCTGCCGGTCAACAAGTCGATTATCGTGACCTACTTCAGCACGGTCCAGGTCACGGCGCAGGCCATCAACCAGGCACTCTGCGCCAACGTGCCCGAGTTCAACAGCACCGTGGGCTGGACCGGCGTCCCGGTCTACCCGATCTCGCAGTCCTCGCCCGGCCGCACCCAGCCCTGCGCCACGCTGAACGAGGCCACCGTCGCCATGCGCACGCCCTACGCGCTCGGCATGGGCGTCTCCTTCACCGCGCTCACGTCGGCCCACCTGCGCCCGGCCTCGCTGATGATCAACGGCACCGTGCTGGCCCCCACGCGCGAGAGTATCGTGCAGGGCATCACCAACTCGGCGTCGCCGACTGACCTCTTCATCCTGGCGCCGCCCGGCAACTCCGACAGCTGGCCTATGATCTCGACCAACGCGCTCGCCGTGCACTCGCGCAACTCGGTGGACTGCACCAAGGCCAAGAAGCTGGTCGAGTTCATCTACTGGACGCAGACCGACGAGACGGCGGCGACGATCGCCAAGGCCAACAAGATGATCGTGGCCGGCCAGTCGGCGCCGGTGCGTCGGGCCATGCTCGCCTTCGTCGCCAACATCACCTGCGCGGGCGAGCTCGTGACCGATATCGCCTACTGCATCTTGAACGGCACCATCTGCGCGGACCACGGCACTTGTTTCGGCCGCACGTGCGTGTGCCAGTCGGGCTGGCAGGGCACCTACTGCGCGGAGCCCGTGCCGGAGGCCACCAACAGCGGCTCGACCGACGTGCTCGTGCCGCTGCTCGCCGCGTGCTTGCCATTCCTCGGCATTCTGATCGTGCTGGGCCTCATCCTGGGCCTCTTCCTCTACTGGCGCATCCGCCACCTTAAGATGCGCGACGAGTGGGAGATCCCCTACAGCGAGGTCGACCTGGGCGAGACCCTCGGCCAGGGCGGCTTCGGCTCCGTCTTCCGCTCCGAGTGGCGCGGCACCCAGGTCGCCGTCAAGGTGCTCACCGACGGCCGCATCAACAAGGAGATCGAGCGCAACTTCCGCGAGGAAGTGACCGTCATGTCCAGCCTGCGCCACCCCAACGTCGTCCTCTTCATGGGCGCCTGCACCAAGCCCCCGCGCATGTTTATCATCATGGAGTACATGGCCCTCGGCTCCCTCTACGAGCTCCTCCACAACGAGCTCGTCCCCGAGATCCCCCCGCTCCTCCGCATCAAGCTCCTCTACCAGGCGGCCAAGGGCATGCACTTCCTCCACTCGTCCGGCGTCGCCCACTGCGACCTCAAGTCGCTCAACCTCCTGCTCGACAACAAGTGGAACCTCAAGGTCTCCGACTTTGGCCTCACCAAGGTCAAGTCCGAGCTCATGAAGAACGGACCCCGGGGCGGAGCCGTCGGCACCATCCACTGGACCGCCCCCGAGGTCCTCGCCGAGAGCGAGAGCGTCGACTACGTCCTCGCCGATGTACGCACTTCACCGTGTGTCGTGTCGTGTGTGGTCGTGTGTTGTACGATGCGCGTGTGCGGTGTGTGTGTGTGTGTGTGGTGTGTGTAATGACTAATAACGCGAGTTCATTGGCCACACCACATAGACCTACAGCTACGGTATCGTGATGTGGGAGGCATTCACGAGGCAGCAACCCTACGAGGGCATGTCGCCGGCGGCGATCGCCGTGGCGGTGCTGCGCAACAACTACCGCCCGCCGATGCCGGAGGGCTACGACCTGTCGTCCATGCCGTCGGGCATCCTCGACGACTCCTTCTCGCCCGGCTCCACCCGGGGCCAGCCCGCGGGCTCCATCTCGGGCGCGTCGGGGGGGTTCCTGCGCTCGCCGGCGCTCGACAGCGACCTCAAGTACCTCCACCTCATGGTCCAGTGCTGGCACCAGGACCCGGTCATGCGTCCCAGCTTCCTCGAGATCATGACCCAGCTCTCGACCAACGACTACACGGGAAGCAAGTCGGGCGGCTCGAGCTCGTCGTCGTCGTCGTCGATGACCTCCTTCGCCGACATCCGCCACGCGCAGGCTGGACGCCGCCGGCCCGACGACACGTCAGCGCTGACGTCCAACACCAGCGACGGCATGTCGTCGTCGGCCTCGCTCGGCTCGGGCTCGATCGACGGCTCGAGCATGAACATCCCCATGTTCAAGTACAAGGTCAAGCTCGACGACACGGGCAACCTGGTCGGCCGCTACGGCGCCAACGATGCCATGCTCAGCAGCGACAACATCGCCGTCGCGTTCCTCGACGTCACCTCGGCCCACGTCCTGTGGCAGCGCGCCCCCGAGGAGATGGTGGAGACCATGACCCTCTTCAACAAGCTCGTGCGCGACCTGGCCGCCCGGCACCACGGCTTCGAGACGACGGTGGGCGACCGCGGCAACTCGGAGGGCTCCATGTGCATCCTCTTCACCGAGCCTGAGGCCGCGAGCGTGATGTGCTTCGAGCTGCAGAAGGAGCTGCTGGTGGCACCGTGGCCCGCCAAGCTGCTCGCCGTGCCGCAGGCCGAGGAGGTGGCCGACCCCATCTCGGGCGACGTCGTGTTCCGCGGCCTGCGCGTGCGGTGCGGCATCCACGTGGGCAGCATCTCGGCCAAGCGCAGCAAGGACGCGCGCAAGGCGGGCATCAAGCACAGCGGCCCGGCCATCGAAGCCGCCATGAAGCTGGCCTCGGTGGCCAAGCCCGGCCAGATCGTGATCTCGGCCGTCGTGCGCAACCGCCTGGCCGACCTGGGCCTCATCCAGAAGGGCAAGGGCAACGACGACGACCACGACGACGACAAGAAGAACAAGACGAAGCGGGGGAAGGACAAGAAGATCAAGACCAGCTTCCTTAAGAAGGTGGAGCTGCCGGTGTCGCGCGTGCGCACGTCGGTGTCGTACCAGGCCTCGACGACGGCCGACGGCGAGACGGACACGGAGCAGCGGCGCGAGCGGACCGAGTCGGGCGACGCGCAGGAGATCAAGGCCTACGAGATGCGGGTGCCGGGCCTGTACCGGTACTTTGATCGGGACAACGACGACGAGCGGAGCAGCGACGAGGACGGGTCGTCGTCGACGCTGATGGAGCCGGTGCGCGGGCGCGGGCGCGAGGGGCTCGAGGGCGACGCGGAGACGTGGCTCAACTCGGCCAACATGTGCCCGTGGATCATCGACTACTCGAAGGTGACGGTGTACGAGGACAAGCCGCTCGGGGCGGGGTCGTACGGCGTGGTGTACCGCGGGCGGTGGCAGAACGTGGACGTGGCGGTGAAGCGCTTCATCAAGCAGACGATGAACGAGCGGAGCACGCTCGAGTTCCGGTCGGAGATGAGCATCCTGTCGAACATGCAGCACCCGAACATCATCACCTTCATCGGCGCGTGCGTGGTGGAGCCCAACATGTGCATCATCACCGAGTACATGAAGAACGGCAGCCTGCGCACCATCCTCTCGTCGTCGCTCAAGCTCAGCTTCAACGACCGCATGCGCATGCTCTTCCACACCGCGCAGGGCCTGCAGTACCTGCACGACACCGTGTCGCCGTCGATCATCCACCGCGACCTCAAGTGCTCCAACATCCTCGTCGACGAGGCCGACGGCATCTGGACCGTCAAGATCGCCGACTTTGGCTTCGCCCGCGTCAAGGAGGCCAACACGACCATGACCCGCTGCGGCACCCCGTCCTGGATCGCGCCCGAAATCATCCGCGGCGAGAAGTACACCGAGAAGGCCGACATCTACTCGCTCGGCATCATCATGTGGGAGGTCCTCACCCGCCGCGTGCCCTACGAGGGCCTCAACTTCATGGGCGTCTCGCTCCAGGTGCTCGACAACCAGCGCCCCGAGATCCCCGACAACTGCCCGGCCGAGTTCCGCAAGATCATGACCCGCTGCTGGCACCCCAAGGCCCACAAGCGCCCGGCCATCGGCGAGGTCGTCGGCTTCTTCAAGCAGCTGGTGGGCGTCTCGCCCTTCGACGTGTAACACTAGTACACATCAACCCTACCAGGTTGCTCTCCTCCTAATTTATTGTATCCACGTTCCCTCTTCCTCATGTTGTACTCAAGCACATAAACCAGCTTTCATTCCCACTCGAACTCCCAAACACAACAAACGAAAGGGCGCGAAAAGACAAACCGTCGTCTACGCGTTTCATGCGAGTCGAAAATTTACAAGATCTCTTAACGATTAACACCAATCAGTCGGCCTCCTCAGTGTCCGGCAGCTCGCTGCGCAAGGTTGTTGAAGAGGGTTGGGTGGTGGACGAGGCGGTGGCGAGATTAGAGGCGAAGCCCTGCTGCATGAAGGCACCGAAGAGGCTCATCACCATGTCCACCTGCCGAGAGAAAGATTTGCCGTAGAGGCAGTCGTGCGCGAAGTGCTCGCAGTTGTTCATCATGAGGTTGTACTGCCGCTCGCCCAGTCGCTTCTTCGCCCGCTCCATAATCACATCAGCGTCGAATCGCTTGAGCGGCTCCGGATGTTCGTCATCTCGGTTGTAGATGATGTTCGATTCGGGTGCGCCCTTGAGGAACCCTTGGAGCGTGGTCACCTGCACTTCGCCGTCCATGTTCGATGCGTCGCCGCTGTAGTGAATCACTTCGCGTCGTCCATCGTTGTACTCGAACAGAAGACCATGGTGCCGGTAGTTGAAAGGGAAGCCTTGGAAGTTGATCATGCGCGGGATGCTAATGTGATGCACCGCCTTGACCTGTTGTGATTGCATCTTTATGCCTTGTGTAGTTGATGTTATGCGTTGTCGAACGGGTGCTGAAGAAGAGATGAGTCTCCGCAGCATAGACCTGTATGAATGATGCTCCCATCGCCACCCATCTCTGTCGCCGATCTCCCTTCCCCGAAACTTTCACGTAATCCAGAAGTGTTTCCTAAATTTCAATAGCACTTCTGGGAGTTTCGGAAACACGGAGAAGATGGAAAAAAAGATAAGTAAATAAAAGCTCAAAACCAAAAAAGCACAAGATGGTGGTGGAGAGGGACCCGAGGAATCGAACCTCGGGCCTGCGACGGAAAAGAGAACTTTCTTCGCCGTAATACCACTATACCAGTCCCACTCACACCAAACGCAACAGTCGCGCTTACGCCTGCTTTGCAGGCGCCTGTTGGGCGCCTGGCCCGCAATTGTGGGACACTGGCGGTATTCACCTCACGAATTAGCCTTTATTGCTTGCGCTTGGCGACCAACAGGCTTTGCATGCAAGCCAGCCTCTTCTTCAGCGTCGTCCCTTTCGTTTGTACACAGGGCGGTGCACCGCTTGAGAGTATACTAGTGAAGCTCGGCTAGGGGAGGTAAAGGAGGGTGATGGGTGAGTTCAACCAACACGACACAAGCAGCATCGTGATCGTGATCGTGAGTGCAACTTTGTAGAGGAGGAGCGTGTGTGAGGGAGGAAGAACGCGTACCCTTCTCCTTGCGTTCCTGGTATTGCTGCTGCTGCTTGGCGTTGGGGTAGGCGTACTTGGGCTTCAGCTTGCGCTCGGCCTTCTGCTCGTTGAACTCGTTCACCTCGTACTCCCACCGCTTGGACTTGGCCTGGTCTCGGGCCTGCTCCTTGGTGACCATGTGGATCTGCACACGGTTCTTCTGCACCAACCACCGCAGCAAATCCTTGGCATGAAGCTTGGACTTGATCGCTGCATTGACCGCGATTAGTATCAATGAAGAACGGCATCTGGTGCCGCCAATGTGGCGATAAGATTCTAAGGGCAGCGGAGAATTGGATCAATGGAATTGAGCAAAATCCGGGTGGGGTACGAACTTGTCTGCTCTTCGACGAGATGTTCCCACAGCGCACGACGGTTCATGCGACCATGCTTCCGCAACACCGACACGATCTGCTTAGTGGGCCGCAGCGCCTCCATGCTCGACATCTTGCTTTGAATTTATAAAAAATTAAAAAACAGAAAGAGAAAGCAGCAAGGAAATAAAAAGAAATATTTTTCTTTTTCATTGCTGGTGTGGTCGCTACTGGCCGGAGGGCGTGGGCCTGCGGTAGGCGGCCACATTGGGCGGGGCCGAGATGTCGGGCTTGAGCGTGGGGTCGGCCTCAGGGGTTCCGTATTGGGTGGTGACGGGGATCACGCCCGACCAGAAGTCTGTTGCCAGGTCGGCATCGTCGTCGCTCGGCGGCCCAACCCGCACCTTGGCCGACACTTCCTCCAGATGCAGCTTCACCATCTGCTCGTCGGCGCTTGCGGTCAGCTGGGGCAGAAGGTGCGCATAACATGGCTCGAATTCGTACCTTGGTGCCCTTGATCTCTGCCGGAGTCGGCAGGCGCGCGTTCTCCCAACGATCTGCATTCACCAAGTCCTCGGGTGAGTGTCATCCTACGACGCAGTAGGCTGCGCTGTGTCTGACTGGTGGGTGTGGGAGAGTGTACCAGGGATGATGTGGTTGCTGAGGATTTTCATTGCCTCCACCTTCTCCTCGGGGTCACTGTGTGCGGCGCGGAAAGGAGTGTAGTTGTCAGCAGTCGCACTTGGTGGCATGCTCACGACCCAGGACTGGAAGTGCGCACGTAATCTCCTCCGCCTTGCCGAAGATGACGACAGACCGGTAGTTCATCGAGCTGTGGAACAAGCTCCGCGCGACCACAATGCCGTCCAGCTGCATAAACGACAATCATGCAGCAGAAGGCCTCAGTGAGCGGCAGCAGTACACCGACAATCATGAGAGGCAATAGTGCGCACCAGAGTGACGGTGATGCAAATGGGGTGGCCCTGCGCGATGTGCTTGATCATGTGGCTGGACGACTGTGTTGTTCACACGAATGTAATGTCAGCGCAGCTTCAACACGCGCGCGGAGTTGAGAATTAGCGGAAGTGCTTCACCTTGCCGTGGAGGTAGAGCCACTCGCCTCGTCGGCCGAACCCGGTGGGCAGGACGAAGGGCCGGCCGTCGACGCTGAACCCCACGTGGCACACGAACGCCTCGTCGAGGATGGCATAGACCTGCTCCTTGTCGTACACCGCCCTCTTGGGCAGCCGCTTGACCTGACCAATTGCACTGATAGTTAAAAACGAGGCTCGCTCAATCGAATCTATCGCGCCACACGAAAGTAATGAACCTTGGTCAGGGGCGTGACGTCAAACTTCTCTCCTTCCATGTTGTGGCGTCGTGAAGAATGGCGGCAATGCCGGCGCGCAAGACAATATTTGCCGAGAAAATTGGAGAAATGGTATTTTCCCAGATTATTCCCTGTCAAAAAGAATTTGTTGGTCTTTTTCTGGGCGGATCAACGAACCATCCATCCATTCGATTATTCCTTCGTGGGTGGTTTCCACATTTTCGCACGGCCCACACAATCCACATCCTACCGGACGGATAGACACAACGAGGGGATGGATGAAGAGAGGAAGCCTAACGGCGAGGATCGAATGGACACAGAAGATGCCACACCAGCTGCAGCAAATGGAGCAGAGAAGAAGCAAGGCGAGGGGGAGGCACAGACATCGACCGCCACCCCCGTCAAAATTGGGTTCTCATTTGGAGGATTGGCAGCAGGCAAGAGGAAGGTGAGCATCCAGGGCACGAAGAAGGAAGAAGGGGAAGAGGGGAGGGAGCTTGTGACCGCCATTCAAGGCAGCAAGATGAAGACCCTCTTCGAGAAAGACGACGGCCCGCTCGTCATCCCCTTGCCCCAGCCTCTACGTTCCAAAAAGGCCAAAATCGAAGGTACGATTCACCCCAAGATCTACAATTTCATGCGATTCGTTATTTATTTATTTTTCTTTATGATATCACGATTTTATTTCTTACTACAATCGTTCTCTTGTATTTAATGTAATTAAATTCATAAATTTTGTAGGAGAAGAGAAGCCGACATCGGCACCGGCCGTCGTGGACCCGAAGCTTGCGGGCCTGTCGGCGGAGGACAGGGAAGCGGCCGAAGCGCTGATCAAGGAGGGTAAGGAGGGCATCCAGGTCGAGCCCGAGGAGGAGGACATGCCGCTGCTCCTCAAGTACCGCCTCCCCGGCCTCGACACCATCGAAGACGAAGACGAGAAGTACGCCATTCCTTCCCTCTTGCTCCTCCTGCTGCCTTGCAACTTCTTCTTCTGCGGCCTTGTTCAAGGGCTAACGTTCCACCTTCGCTTTGCGACACGACACGACACGCAACACCAGGTTCCGATTCGATGTGGAGTCGCGGCCGGAGGAGACGACGGCGTCGGCCTATGATCGGGTCCCGGTGGAGAAGTTTGGCGAGGCCATGCTCCGCGGCATGCTCTGGAAGCCCGGCGATCCCATCGGCAACACCAACAAGGCGTACGCATCCATCGTCTTCGTCTCGTCTTCGTCTTATCTCTCCCCCTGACAATGCACACCACTGACAAGCTGCTGGCCCTCTGTGTGCGTGATTGCAGTGTGGTCAAGCCGGTCGAGTTCATTGCGCGCCATCATCGCCTGGGTCTGGGGGCCGCGCCCAAGGCGCCCGAGCCCACGAAAAAGAAGTTCATCAAGCCGGGCGAGAGCCGGGAACCCAAGGTAGGCAAAACCGCTCCTATGTGTCGTGTGTGTCGTGTCGTGCGTGTCGTGTGTCGTGCACGATTTGACGCGCTCGCGTACAAGCTCGCTAATGTGAATAATTTCTTTTTCATTTCTTCTTCTTCTCGCTGCAGCAAATGATGGTGCTGCCGCGGGACAAGGACGGGAGGCAGCGACACGTGCGCGACCTGGACCAGAAGCTGGTGGCCTTCCGGCCGGAGGGGATCCACCCGGGCAACCTCGTGGGCGTCGTCTCGGGCGAGCACGAGGGCATGTACGCGCGCATCGTGCAGCTCCTGGCCGGCGACAAAGTCCGGATTCGATTCGAGAGCGAGGAGGAGGTGACCGTCAACCGAATAGACCTCGCGCCGCTCAACTCGACGCAGCTCAAACAGGGTCACCCGGCTCTCGGCATCCGCGACGGAGGCGACGACGGCGACGTGGAGGAAGAAGGCGCTGAAGATGATGACGACGATGACGATGGTGAAGATGACGATGACCACCACAAGGCGGCGGGAGGTGAGAAAGGCGTCGAGTGGGAGCAGGAGACGACCAACACGATCGACGGCAAGTCGGGCGGCAGCGCCGGCAAGTCGTCGGCCAGGGACGACGCAAAGAGCAGCAGCGGCGGCGGCGGTGGCAGCACAAAGCGAAGGGAGGAGGAGAAGGAAAAGAAAGAGAAGATGAAGCGGGAGGAGAAGAGGAAGGAGCCGGTGTGGCTGCGACCGGGCATCACGGTCCGAATCGTGAGCAAGAGCCTCGGGGAAAAGTACTACCGCAAGAAGGTCAAGGTCGTGGACGTCGTCGCCGGCGACATCTGCACCATCATGCTCGACTCTGGGCGGATTCTTGAAAGTACGCGACTCTCTCTTTCACACACACCACACACATAGCGCGCGCGCGCGCACACACACGCACACACACACACACACAGCACACAACGACACAGGCAAAGCAGATGACTGATTCTTTTATTTCCATCCACGCGATTGTGCAGATATCCGACAGCGGCAAGTGGAGACGGTGATCCCCGACGTGGGCAGGCGGGTGGTGGTCGTGCTGGGCCGCGACCGAGGGAAGGTGGGCAAGCTGCTCCAGAAGAGCACCTCCAAGGAGACCGCCGTCGTCCAGTTCGAGGGCGACTGGGCCGGCGAGGTGGGCACCTACGGCCTCGACGACATCTCCGAATACCGAGGCGAGCACTAGTGCTACAACACGCAACACACCACTCACATATCTTCGTTCCGAATACGCACACGCGATGACGACTCCACCGCGCGCCCTCCGTTGTTTTCAGCGTTGCAATGCAACGTCTATACATAAAAGGGCACGACGGTCTGTGCGATGGGTGCCCGACAGATGATGCACACGTCACCTCGCGCCACCAGAATGCGAGCGCACACCTGCGTGTGGTGTGTGGCAAAAGCGCGCACCGGTCACATAAGAAGAAGTCCAGTCAGTCCCCCACGCCATTTTTTGGCTGTCGTGTGTGCGTGCGGTCCGTACTTTACACGAGACGACGTGGCCGCACGGCACGAAGCACACGCTGCGCTCGGCGTCGCAGCAGATCAGGCACGCGTACGGGTTGTTTTCCTCCGGAGAAGATGACGCGTTCGTGATGGTGGTGCGGAAGGACTGAGACAGGCACGACGGCGGTGGCGGGCGAGATGCGTCCTTGGCTCGCCGCAGGGCCGTGATGTAGGCCCACAGCTGTCGCCGCGGCCCGAGGGGCAGCACCTCGGCGAGGTCGCCCTCCTCCACGAACTCGATGTTGTCGCGCGTTATCTCGTGTTTCGCGAACACGTCCCGGAACCGCTCCAGCTTGAGCGCCACCAGAAGACGGTCGAGGCCGGCTGCCTCACCCACGACGCCGTTGGTTGAATCTGTACCAGACCCGCACCTTTCGTCAGCTCACACGCACACGCATCACCGCACACACGCACACACACGCACACGTACACGCACCACCGCACACATCAAGACCTGGAGAAGGGGAAGGCGAGGAGAGGGGCTCGAGAACGTTAACGCCGAGGTTGGTGAGGGCGATGCGTGCAAGCTGCCGCACGGTGGGCTGGTCGCGGCGCTGCGCCAGCCGCTCCAATGTCGACACCGCGCCTGGCGCCAATCGCAATGCCAACAAAGTTAAGAAAACAACTTTCGCAACCCAACACAAATGGCAGTTGTGATTGGGGTCGGGGTACCTTCGTGGAAGAGTTTGGAGGTCTGCTGGTTGGTCCGGGAGAGGCAGGCGATTAGGAAGCAACCGAGCTCGTTGACCGCCTCGTGCTCGGCCTCGAGCAGATCGACCAGCGGCTTGAGCGTGGTCCACACCAGATTGTGCATCGTGAACCTGGAAAGCCCCAAAAATAAATAAAGAATAAATAATAAAAATGAATAAACGAAAGCCAGAAGGAAAAATGAATAATGAAAATGAAAAACCCAAATTAGAGGCTGGACCGCAACGCACACAAAACCAAATAAAGAGATGGCAAAGCTCAGATACCGTCTGCAGTCGTGTTGCTCGACGAACCGACGTATCTGCTCAAGCCCGCCCGATCGCGCTATCGCGTCTCTATTTAGTGTGTCGAGTAGATTGACGTCACCAAGGTGCGCGAACGCCATTGTTGGTGAGATGAGCCAAGCGATCTAGATGAGAGTTGGTCGCGAGGGAGCAACGAGTCGAACAGGAGGAGATCTTTTCTCGTACTTGTAGATGTCGTCGTCGATGGTCACCGTTGACGCCATGGAGAGGTTGCCGAGGGCCAAGCACGCGTTGAGTTTCTGCTCCTGGCAACTCTCCGAATCCAACCCCATCCCCATCCCCATCCCCGAGATGCCTGTCCCCGCCAGGATGGCGACCAGTGGCTCCAGGCCACCGGCCTCGACTAGTCACGCACCAAGAGATCAAGAGAGCGCGGAAATAGTGAGATCGCCGCCCGGAATGGTACCTTGGGCGCTACTACGCTCCATCTGTACAGATGGGCTCCCAGCAAGCGCGGTGGTAAATTGAGAGAGAGTCGTTACGTACTGATGGGCTTGCGGGCTTCGGGCAGGCTCGAGAGATGCCACAGCGCGCCGGTCGCTGATCGTCTGAAATAGAAGGAGGACAAAGTTGAGAGAGAGAGAGAGAGAGCGCCATTGGCGTCATGGTCTAATGAAGAGGAATCTGAGCGCTACCTGACCGCGGCGGATTCGGCGTGGAGAAGGGCCACGAGATGCGGAGCCGCTCCCTGGGCCAACACTTGGCGCTGGTTGCTCTCCACACCGTAGCACACGCTCCACAGCGCTGACGCTGTGCATGTGCGCGTGCCGTGTGTTGTATGCAGTAAGTTGCGTGTGTGCGTTAGCTCCAGAAGCTGTACATGTGTACGAGCTGTGTGCGGAGAGCATAGTGCACTGTTGGCCACGGGTACCAGCGTAGCGAAGCGTGGGTTCGTAGGTCTCGTGCTTGATGAGTCCCACCAAAGCGGGGACGACGTCAGCCGCCTTCACCGCCCGTCGCACACCATCACAAATCACACGCCGGCCATTAGTGCCCACCGTCACAGGTAGGAGGGAAAGTGCGAGTGGGAACCTTCTGCTTGTTGGTGGGATGTGCAATGCACACACTCCACAGTGTGCCGGCTGCCTCGGCCTGCAGCTTGCTCAACGCCAGCCGCAGCCCGCCTCCTTCTTCTTCCGTTTCTGCTTCGCCTTCATCCATGCTCTCTTCTTCGTCTTCTTCATCCTCGGCCTCGTTTCTGTCTGGCGCGGGGTAGCGCACCATCTCTGGTTCGGCCCTTCGCTCGTTCGGTACTGCCGCTTCCTCTTCATCAAGTGCCTCCACAGCATCGCTCACGATTTCAAGATCGCTCGCGATTCGGGCCTCATCTTCTTCGATGGGCCGAGCTGCAGCCTTGGCAGCTTTGGCCGCAGCGACGGCTGCTAGGAGGCGGGCCAGGGTGGTGAAGGCGCCGGCCTGGCCCATCATAGAACGGACGGCCTGGCTCTCATTGTCCTGCTGCGCCAAGTAGTGCAGCACACGCATTGATTGGTATGCCACCTCGACCCGCCCTCTGTCCAGCACCATCTCACCCTCAGAAATGCCGTTGAACAAAGCCAGGCACCTCCGCACCACATCCGCCACCTCCATCTTGTTGGCTTGGTAAATTTTTTATTCTTTGTTCAAAAAATAATATATCTCTTGGTTTATATTTTGTATTTTAACACAAAGTCAATTGAAAATGGAGCAGAAAGATGGCGAGGGAGCTGCAGCGCACGAGCCGCAGTGCGGCTTTCCGCCAGAGGTGTGGGGGCACTGCTTTTCTCTCCTGGAGGACGTGCGCGATCGTGTTGCAGTTGCAGCGGTACCTTCCCCCCGATGCGTCAATCAATAGAAATCAAAGCAACCAAAGCTGAGCGGGGCTCGTGTGGCCAGGTGTGCTCTGAATGGGCGCAGCTGGCCTGGCGGGAGTGCCGCACTCTGAACCTGGCCCGTTATGCGGAAGCCATCACTGGATCCCCGTCGTGCTTCCTCTTTGGCGAGGTACGTGCGGTATGGGCAGTGCTCCCGCGTGTGCTGTCGAATGAAACAAACCTTCATCGTCGTTCGTCCAAAGGAGGGGCTCCTTCATCGTTGCAAGAAAGTGGAAGAGCTCAACCTGCGTAAGGCGCGCATCGGCAACACTCAAATCGAACGCGTGCTCACCTATTGGCCCACCCTGCGCCGCCTCAACCTGGTACTCGCTCACCGCGGGACCCCTGTGACTATGCTGCACGACGTATTTGGTGGCGCTTCTCACACACCGCCAACACAGAGTTGCATTGTCAGAGTAAACGGAGTCACGCTGGGGTTGATCGGCGCTCACCTGGGCTCGAGGCTCACTCACCTGAGCCTGGAAAGCTGTCGCAAGCTACGAGACTCCAGCTTCGTTGAGGTACTGGCCACGAGCCACACATGTTCTCTTTTGATTTGAATCAAGTTCCTGCTAATGTAGGGCGCGATGCGCTTCAGATGTGTTTGGCGTGCCCCAATATTGAGTCGCTGCACATTCGCGGATGCTTCCTGCTGTCCGACACATCACTTCAAGCGATTGGCCGCTATCTTACACGCCTACGGGTGCGTGACTGCAGTACTGCTTGCCAAAAAAACGGATCGTGTGCACTGACTGGCAACGTTATCACCAACCGACCAAGTGCAGGTGCTCAACATCCAGGGCCTGGACAAGCTGACCGACGCTGGACTCGCCCACCTCGCGGCCAACAACACCGAGTTGCGGGACCTGGACATGCAGTCGTGTTCCGCCGAGATCACAAGGAAGGCCATCAAGAAGCTGGTGCGGCGTGCCTCGGGTCTCCGCAGGCTGATACTCAAGTTCTGCCGTCCGGTCGACGATAGCGTACTGCGCGTGATCGGCGATTCGCTGGGTACGACTCAGAGCCACTCATCGAGAGAGCGATGCGTGTCGTGGACAGTGCACCTCACTCGTTCGCCGCGGCAGGCCCAAGTCTGGAGGTGGTCGAATTTCAGGGCTGTCCGTCGGAGCAAATCACTGATGCCGGCGTGATTCACCTTGGTGCGCTTCTCCTTCATGTATGCTTAATCGTTTCGTGTGCGACTGACCTCTTCCTTCTTCGACATTGCAGTGTCGCGCTGCCACCGACTGCAGAGATTGAATCTGATCGGGCTGAGACAGCTGACCGACGCTACTCTGGCGGCGGTCGCTCAGCACCTCGAGTACGTCGTGGAGCTGGAGATGAAGGAGTGCACCGGCATCACCGACGAGGGCCTCCGGCACCTGGCGCAAGGCGCCAACCACCGCCTCTGCACATTCAACTTTGAGTTCTGCCACGAGATCACCGACGTCGGCATCGCCGAGCTGTGCGCTCTGGCGCGGTCGCGAAAGGAGAAAGCCGGGGGCAGCAGCTACACCCCGGTTCGGATCCTCAACGTCGGCCACCTGCCCCGGCTCACGGGCCGCTCCCTCGCGCTCATCGTACAGGACATCGCCGCCGACCTGCACTCGCTCAACCTGTCCGACTGCGCGCTCATCGACGAAGAATCAGTGCTGGCGGTGCTGCGGGCCTGCTCTCGGCTCAAGGTGATCAATCTCAAGGGCCTCCCGCTGCTCACTGACCGCGTGCTGGAGGACATCCTCGCCCACGACTGCTACGCGTTGGAGAAGCTGCAGGTCGGCGGGCACGACAACAGCTTCACGCGGGACTGTCTCGATTCCTTCGTCCGCCGTAAGCGGCCCGGCGTGGTACTCAACGTCGCCTCACTCCTCGCGCTCCAACACGCAGCAACGTAGAGGAAGAACGAGTAGCACCCTTTGCTAGGAACGCAAATAGCCCTCCTTTGGCGCACATTGGGGACATTTAGTGGTGATGGTCCATACAACGTCATCGGTTAAGGGCGAGCTCGGAGCAAGGGGATCAACCTCACAGCCTCCCCTCGGCAGATCACGAGAACCCGAAGATTCTACATGTCGGGGAATATCTATATAATCTACATGTCGGGTTCTTTGTTGCTGGCGAATGGCTGGGTCGGCAGAACTGTCGGCGCCTCTTCCTTTGTTGGCCACTGAAGCATTTCCTGGTTTTTTCTAACTCCACCCCGCCATGGCGGTGGCTCTTAAAGCACCGCAGCACACCAGCTTAGTACAGACTGCTTGCCAAGTGAACGATGGTGCCACCTTCCTCGTGTGGCTGTGTTTGTGGGGGTAGGGTCGGACACTGAGTGGATCATCTTGCAGAGCCACCCAGAGCAGGCTGCCTCGGTGGTGTCGCGCCTCTTCTTCACGTGGGTGACGCCTCTCCTAAAGCGTACAGCCTTCCACCCCCGCTTCTTTTTATTTTTATTCGACATTCTTCGCATACCAACAGAAGCTGAGTTGCATCTTTGGCAGTGGGTGCGCAGCGTCCGTTGGAGATGGCGGACCTTTTCGGTGTGGCGCCGCAGGACGAACCCGATATCTTTGTGCAGCGATTCAAGGACGAATGGCCGACGCGCATGCAACGCCACGCCGACTGGTGGGCACTCGCTACGTACGCGACTTCCGCCTGTGCTCGCTCGGCCCGAGTACACCAAAGTAGTGACCGGCGCAATAACGCGTCTTTCATTGTTACTCAGTGCGCTGTGGGCCATCGCGTGGAAGGAATGGGCAATGATCACACTGGTGAGTCTGGTCGCGGTGCTCACCAATCTCGCGATTCCGGTCACCTTCTCTTGGCTCATTCTCTTCATCGGCGATGAGGTTTGTTATCACATCCCGCCTTGCTTGACGTGACTGCTCAGTCATCTTGCGGGGCTGTGCAGAAGGCAAGCTGGTCTGAAGGCCTCCTCTACATCGGACTCATCGCCTTGACATCGATCGCACATTTCCTCTCGACCGAGTTTGCCTACTTTCTGGCGCAGCGTGCGCACATTCACGTAACACTCAGCAATGCCTTCAGCCCGCCTTCAATTTTTTGTTATCCCTAACGCTGTGTGTGATTGCAGATAGAGTCCATGCTGGCGCTGATGGTCTACCGGAAGAGCCTGCGCCTGCAGCACGTGTCCAAGGGAAACGCAGCCAACGTCATGAACGTCGACCCCTCCCGGGTACGATATGGCTTTTCCCTACGTTGGAAGTGGTTGTTAGTCACCCTTCACACCGACGGCACCAGGTGGCCAGCATGGCTTGGTTCAGTCGCTTCGTGGTATCAGCGCCTATACAGCTCACCTGTACGCGAACCATCGCTCATTTGCACCGCGACCCACACACTCATGTCCGTCTGTCATGTCTTGACCAGTGGCCATTTATCTGCTTTACGGCTGGCTGGGACCGTCCGCGTTTGTCTCCTTGGCGGTCGTCCTGCTCCTCATGCCGATCAAGTTTCTCATCTTCCAGTACGTGTGGCCTACACAAAGCACATCATGTGGCGTGACGCCCTTATGGCTTCTAAACGCTGCCAGCGATCCGTATCTGCAGAGCATTCAATTCCTATGAAGAAAAGATCATGGAGCACAAAGACGAGCGAGTCAGGCAGCTGACCGAAGCCCTGCAGGTGTGTTTGTTTGCTTGCTGGCTGCTACCGACTGCTGGTTCACTCTTCCAAATTATACCACACCGATAGGGAATGCTGATCGTAAAGCTCTTTTGCTGGGAGTACCACGTGCTGAAGCAAATCAGCGAGGTGCGTGCCAAGGAAGTCTCAGCGCTCAAGAAGTTTTCCTACCTCGTGGCCTTTCTAATTTTCCTGATGTACGTCTGCTCGTGTCCACGCACGCACGCACGCACGCACGCACGAATTGAAAGCCTCTTGACGTCTAACCATTGCGATCATTCAGCGTTTCCACGTCGACCATCATCTCTGTCGGAACGTTTTCCGTGTACACACTACTGGGGAACCAGTTAGTGGCCGCCCGCGTCTTCCCCTCGATATCGCTCTTTTCATCGCTTACCGACACCATCATGCAGGTACACAGTGCCACTATCTATCTTCGCCATCCAGTACCCAGTCTATTCCTGTTCAGGTCTAACCGGCGATGTGTGTTGTGCTGTGAACCCTGTTGCTGTTAGGTGCCGGGCATTCTGTCGCACTGGTCCGAGGCCAAGATCTCACTGGCGCGACTGGACAAGTTCCTGCGGCGAAGAGAGCTCGAGCAGCGCAGCGACGTTACCCACAATTCACAAGAGACGTCCCACAAGCAGGCACTGGATAGCTCATCAGACGCAGCGAATGTGCTCTCGATCGTCGCTGGAGTGTTCGAGTGGGAGGCCCCCGATCACGACGAAGATGATGAAGACGCTGAGACAGAGGAAGGCAAGGCCGAAAAAGCTGCGAAGCCGGCGTCAGCCTTGGGCGAGGCCGATACGGCGCTGCTTCTGGACATGGACGACCAGCCGCTCGAGGAAATGGCCGCCGAGGGGAATCAATCACCGAGCGAACCGTTCAAGCTGCGCGAGATCAACATGGAAGTGCGACGCGGCGAATTGGTTACCGTCATCGGCCGGGTGGGCAGCGGCAAGACGTCGCTACTCAACAGCATGCTGGGGGAGATGAAGCACGTCGCGGGCCACCTCACCCGCAACGCATCGGCCCTTAGCTACGTCAGCCAGCGGTGCGTACTACCCAACAACAGTGAATGGCGTGGGCGCGTCGAGACTCATTCGATACTCGTGTGATAGGCCCTGGATCAGGAATGCTACGGTGAGGGACAACATTGTGTGCGGTCAGCCGTTCGACCGTGAGCTCTACGACGACGTCATCCGCGTGTGCGCGCTCACGGACGACCTGCGCGTCCTGCCTGGTATGCCCGCCCCTGAGTCGTAATTCCTTAGCACGACCAACTACGCTCACTGAGGGATTACAACACCAATCACAGCGGGAGACTCGACGGAGATCGGAGAGAAGGGAGTCAATCTGAGTGGAGGGCAGAAGCAGCGCATCTCGCTTGCCCGAGCGGTCTACATTTCGTGTCTCCAGCACAGCGACGGCCACAATGATGGCTGCGTGATCTTGCTGGACGACGTGCTCTCCGCCGTGGACGCGCACGTTGGCCACCACATGTACGTTTCACATACTACAGGGTTTCATTCACACTTGGTTGTGACTGCTCACATCCTGTCGATCTTCTTCTCCTCTTCATCTCTCAGTTTCCACGAGTGTCTGTTGGGTAAGCTCAGTCAAATCACGCGCGTGCTGGTCACCCACCAGCTGCAGTACCTGCCCTTCGTCGACCGCATCTACGTCATGAACGACGGCACCGTCCAGGCCTCGGGCACCTACCAGCAGGTATGCATTGTTCTCTGTATTTACCTCGGCGTCAAACAAATGCCAAGACCTTGCAACTGACCAACCCTCGGCGCAGCTGCAAGAGCAGGGAGTCGACTTCGTGGGCCTGCTGCAGGCTGAGGCCGAGGAGAAGACCAAGGGCAAAGCAGTCGAGGCGGAGAAGGCGACCGACGATCAAGCACTGGCGGACGATGACGTACTGGAGGGTGGTACTGGCGCTGACGTGGCCGCCGTCGAAACGCGGGTCGAATCAGGGCCACTGGTCGATGATGGTGAGGGAGAAGCGGCGTTGAAGGAGAAGGGCAGGCTGATCGACGAGGAGGAACGCAACACGGGCGAAGTCAAGAGCTCGGTGTACCTGGAGTACATGCGCAGCACCGGAGGACTTGGCTTGCTGTCCCTTCTGGTCCTGTCGTCGCTGCTCTTTCAAGTACGTACCTCTGGGCTACCCCGCTCGGCCCCCAAGGAGCTTTGGCACTCGTGCCACTCAACCCATCTCGGGCGACTGACGTGGTCATGCAGGGAGCGAATCTCTTTGACCAAGTGTGGCTGTCGCGTTGGTCCGACTCGAGTGGCAACACGGTCTTCTATCTGTCGATTTATCTTTCCGTACGTCACACGCACACTCACACTCACACGCACACGCACACGCACACGCACACTCACGCGCACACGCACACGCACACGCACACGCACACGCTCACAGGCGCGCAGCTTGCGTTGAGCGCCGCATTCGTGCTTTTTGCTTGACCCTGATCCCATATCAACGCGCAGTCAGCAGTCCTGGGCGGACTGATGTCGTTAGCCCGACAGACCCTGTGGACCAAGGGAACACTCAACTGCGCGCGGAAGATGCACGATCGGCTTCTGGAAGCCATTCTCCGCGCGCCCATGACATTCTTCTTCACCACGCCCACCGGTACCACACGACGCACTCGACGCACACGACGCACACGACGCAAACACTAACGGTGTAGGGTACCAGGCCGAATCGTGACTCGCTTCTCGAAGGACCAGAGCACGGTGGATCAGGTGGTGCCGGACATGATGTCTGACTTCTTCCTGTGCCTGCTGGCCATCATGGGCATGTTGCTGGTCATCTGCGGCGTGCTCCCTTGGTTCCTGGTCCCCGCGGCGCTCATGTTGGCGCTGTACTGGTGGGTTCTCAAGTACTACCGCAAGACCTCCACTGGTATGCTGCACGCGAACCCGCCCGCACCACCGCACACGCTAATGAATGAGGGTACAGAACTGGGCCGACTGCAATCGCTGTCGAGCTCGCCCATCTACGCACAGTACTCGGAAACGCTGGACGGGCTGGACACCATCCGGGCCTTCCACTGGCAAGGCGCGCTCAAGCGGGAGAACCAGGACCTCGTCGTGGCCAACCAACGCGTCGACTACTGCGTCTTTGCCTCCGACTGGTATGAGCAGCAGATCACCAGTTGGGCTGGATTGGCGCACTCACGCGGTTCGCTGTGTGCCGTGTGTCGTGTTCAAGTTGGCTGGGAGGGCGGATCAGAGCGCTGGGTCTCTTTATCATCATCGGGGTCTCGGTCCTGAGCGTGGTCACCCGGGGCTCGCTCAGCCAAGGACTCGTGGGACTCGTGCTGGCCCTGTCTCAGAGCATCATCGGAGGTACGTAACTCTCGTTCCGCCGTCATCCAAGCCCTGTGTTTACGCACCTGTGCCACATGACACACACACACACACACACACGCACACAACACAGATATGGAATGGTTCGTTCAGAGCGGCGCCATGCTGGAATCGAGCATGAATCAGGTGGAGCGCATCCAATACTACACGGCCACGCCACCCGAAGCGCCCCTCTCGCTCGCCCCGGGCCAGACCTGGGACGCCGCCCACAAGTGCATCGTACAGCGCGTGCTGGCCGAGCTCGCCGGCTACGACGAAGACGACGGCGACCGCGACGACCGCGAGTGGCCCAGCGAGGGGCGCATCGAGTTCAATAACGTGTGGCTGCGCTACCGGGACGACTTGGGCCATGTGCTGCAGGGCATCAGCCTCACCATCGACGCGCGCCACAAGGTGGGCGTGGTGGGCCGCACCGGGGCGGGCAAGTCGTCGCTCATCAACGCCCTGTTCCGCCTGGTGGAGCTCGACAGCGGAACGATCACCATCGACGGCCGCGACATCAGCAGGCTCGGGCTTCATCAGGCATGTCCCACATTCCTCTTCTCTCTTCATTTAAGGTGGTCGGCTGACGTCAGCGCTCCGTTGATGTCGGACCGACCACACAGCTGCGCTCGGCGTTGGCCATCATTCCGCAGGACCCGGTCCTGTTCTCGGGCACCATTCGGTCCAACCTGGACCCCTTTGGCGTGCACGCCGCCGAGCAGGGCGACGCGGCGCTGTGGGACGCCCTCGAGAAGGTGCGCCTGAGCGAATTCGTGCACGGCCTGCCGCTCGGCCTCGAGGCCAAGGTACGCCCGCCGCACGCGTGTCATGTGTGCGTTCTGGCAGAAGGTTGATTGATGTGTGTGTCGTGTGTGTCGTGTGTGCGTCGTGTTGCAGGTGGAGACCAACGGACAGAACCTGTCGGTGGGACAGAGGCAGCTGGTGTGCATGGCCCGCGCGCTGCTGCGCGACTGTCGGGTGCTTATCTTGGACGAGGCCACGGCGAGCGTGGACAACAAGACCGACAGGGCCATTCAAGAGACGCTGCGACACGAATTCGGCGGGCGCACGGTGGTGGTCATCGCGCATCGACTGCACACGGTCATCGACATGGACTGCATCATTGTATGTACACGACACACGACACACGACACACGACACACGACACACGACACACGACACACGACACACGACACACGACACACGACACACGACACACGACACACGACACACACGACCAACGACACACGACACAACACGACACACTGACATGTCTGCCGGTTGTGTTTCAGGTGATGGATGAGGGCCGAGTGCTGCAGTACGGGCCGCCCGGGGACCTACTGGCCACCGAGGGACCGTTCGCCCGCTTGGTCGACCAGACCGGGGCCGTGTCCGCCCAGTACCTGCGCTCAATGGCTCGGCGAGCGCCCAACTCGGATGTTGAGAGCTCAGTTCTTTTTTAGGACAGCTTTGTTTGTGAATGTACATACATATCCACATCAGGACACACGCCCGGGCCCTTCTGGTTGGATGTTTTTGAGCTGTTCGGGCACCTCCTCCGGCCGTACGGTACTGATATTGCGGTCCTTGTCCACTCGCCTGCGGCGCACATGACCTTTGTTAGCGTTTTGCAGTGGTCTGATCGGGTGTGTGTGTGCAAGGGCCTGTCCGTGTACCTGTAGCACAGCATGAACGCTGAGCTGTCCCCATACTTACGCATCGCGGAGCTGTTGGCAAGGTGCATCGAAGAGCCCTGGTCCTCAACGACCTCAGTAACGGTCATGTCGCTGAACGCATACCTGGTGAATCAAGCCGTCCGTCAAGGATGAGCAAGATGACAAAACACGCACGCACACGCACACGCACACGCACACGCACACGCACACGCACGAACGAGTTACGATCGTACCATTTTTCCTTCTCAAAGGATTTGGTGTAATTGAAGTGGTGGCCACTCGCGGCCGAGCCGAGGTGGACCAGCACCGAGTAGAGCTCGTAGGTGTGGCATGCCGGTTGGCTCACCCCCGAGCCCGATGTCGACCCGTCGTCCACATAGCCGCCAAGATCGATGATGTGCGGGAACTCAACGACGTGGTTGAGCTTGACCGTGGCGCCGGCCTGCCAATCGTACTGGAAGCGGTCGAGGTGTAGCCACAGAATATAGGGCAGCTCCGTGATCTTGAGCCCTTTGCGGGCATCGACCTGGGTTGAATCAACAACAGTCGGTTAGAGCGCCATCAATCGCGCGCTGGCTTTTGGCAAAAGAACGAACAAACCAGTGATTCGCAGCCAGCACATTGCCAACGATTGTCGTCGCAGAGTTTCTCGGGGGCCACAAGCTGGTCGAGCGCTTCGGCCAGACTGTTGACATGTCGGACATCGAGCATCATGTCCAGACAGTCCTCTTGGTACGTGCGCTGATGAGCAGCACATAAACCGATCAGCCAACGTAGTCGTTTTTTTCTTCTGGCGGGCGGGTGGAGAGCACCTCAAAGCCACACGCCAAGCACTGCACATAGTTCAACAGTCGCCACTGGAACAGCTCCTGTAGCATTCGCTCTGAACTCTGAAGTGAGTTCAGTTGACTCATCAAGCCCAAGGAGGGTCTTTCAGATGACAGAAACCAACCTTGTGGCGTGCCCGCGAAGCGTTCTGCGAGGAGATCGAAGGCGGCCAGGCAGAGCGCTCGCAAGTTGTGCTGCAGCGCGTACAGCTGATCTGGACCCCCGGCGCAGGAGGGGTCCCTGAAGCTCTGGTTCAGCGCTCGCGTGGGCACGGCTGCGGAGCCCAGGCCGAACTGGAGCCGCGCAAAGAGCCGCTGCAGCTGCAGAGGCCAACAGTCGGCCTGCTCGGCGGCAGTGAGCTGGCCGGCGTCCCAGTGGTAGAGGCTGCGCCGGAACTCGGGGGTCATGAAGAGTGTCTGCGCCAGACAGTTGAGGGGGTCGGTGGTGCCCAGGTTGACAAGCCCGCGATAGTCAGCGCCGCCAGACAAGTAGGTGACTTTAGGTTGCTTGCTGGTGACCTCTTCACGTGGCCTGCCTTCCTTCTCCATATTTCTTCGGACTGGCCGCCATTCACTGAATGTTGTTTTCTTTGTTGGCGTTCTGTGATGATGCTTCAAATTCCTGCTTTAACGCCGTTCGCAAGCACGCGCAGGTGAAATATTTAAGATATTTCTATTAGTGGCAAATATTAGACACTGTCTTCGTTGAGTTCGGCCAACACGCTCTTGAGCTCTTCGAGGAGCTCGTCGCCAGCCCTGTCGCTCTCCAGCTGCTTCTCGATCGCGGCGAGGTTCGCCGACACGAATGTGTGCAGCACGGCTAGACCGCTCAGGCGCGCCTTCTGCGGCACCTCGCTCTCGGTGGGCTTGCCCTTGTCGGCGCCGGAGATGATCGCCTCGTAGAACCGCTCCAGGCTGGGCTTGTTGGTGACGATGAAACTGTTGAGCTGCTCCATGTAGGCCTCCTTGGCGCCCGGCAGTGTATCGTTGGCCAGGTTTTGCAACACCTTCGACACCAGGATCAGCTGCCTCTGCGCCACCTGTTTGATGAAAGAACAAAAAGAGTCAGAGGCCACAAAAAGCGAAAGCGAAGGAAGAATGAAGGAAGGGAAAAGAACGAAGGCGGATGAGGGCGTGTGTGGGATGGTACCGGGTGGGGAGGGCCGTCGAGCAGGCCGAACACTTGGGGCGCCATGAGGGCAGGGCACACCATGCGAAGGAACAGGAAGCCGCCGATGGCCCGGAACTGGGCCTGTTGCGCCGATGGTCCGAACTTGGCGCCGACCTCGGCGTCGATGTGGCGCATGAGCTGCTTGATCTGGATCGGCATCATCTTCTCGCTGTCGACGATGCACTTGTAGAGCTTCTGTGCCACGAGCCACAGCTCGAGGCTGTTGATGGTGGCGTCGGCCGCATCGCCCATCTTGTGCGGATCGATCTCCATCGACGACACGCGGAACACGTCCATGGGCGTGTGGCCATTCTGCAAGTCATCGTCGTCTGCTTCCACCATGTACCGCGCCCGCTTGCTCGACGACGTGTTTCCATCTGTGTGTTTTGTAGTGTGTCATGTGTGTCGCGTGTCGTGAGTGTTGTGTGTCATTTCTTCCAGTCACGCAGAAGAAAGTGCTGCCAGCACCGAGAGATGGCGTACCCTCATCTCCGAATGAATCCACAGCGTTGTCGTTGATGGAGTTGACCGAGGTAACGAGCATGAACCAGGTGAACGGCATGGCGATCATGCGCACGTAGGAGCTGAACAGCTTGGCCGCCAGGCTGTTGGCCCGGAACAGGGTGCCTTCGTCCGACGCCATCGCGACCTCCTTGGAGATCTGGCGCTCGATGAGCTCGTAGCCTCGCTGCTGGAACTCGTAGACGCGCATCAGCGCCTTCGATACCTGAGTAGAGACATGAAATGATGAGCAACGCCACACACAATTCGCACGTCATTGCACACAGCACACTGTTTACCTTGTCGGCATCGGTGGAGGAAGCGATTTCGAAGATGGCGGTGGCGAGGCGGCCATCTTCGACGAACATGAGGCGCTCCAGCTGAGAGTAGTACTGTAGTCGACCGAGAGAAGAAGCTCGGTCGTGTAAGCGCTCATTGCAATCAAGTTTGAGCTGCAGCCAACGCTTGTATGCGCACATACCTCCTGCATCTTCCTGGTCATCACCACATCATCGACATCCGCGTAGGCCAGCTCCTCGTAGTCGGGCTGGCTGAGCTTCTTCTGGCGGTTGCTCTTCCGCTTGAGGGCGACAATGAAGAGCAGAGCCAGCAGGAGCAGCAAGAACACGCACAGGCCGCTCACACCGCCAACCACTCCTCCGATGATCGCACCCGTGTCCGCTCCGCTACGAGCAACACGACACGACACGACACGACACGACACACACGCACGACACACGACATACGCACGACACAGGGTATTGGCACACTGTACTTCGAGGGAGTGCGGCTACGGCGAGCAGTGCCTACCTGGAATCGGCGGAGGGAGATGGTGCCGCGGCCACGATGGTGACCAGGAATTCGTCGCTCGTGACGTAGGAGACGGCATTGCTGATCACGCAGCGGTAGGTCTGATTGTTGAATTCCTCCGTCCCGTTGACCAGCAGCGCATTTTGAGTCGCACCCTCAATGTTGTACCACGCCTTACGCACCATCAAACAAATGGGTTAGCGACGAGACAGCGCGCTAGTGCGCGCGCGCTTTGTTACCGGTTGCAGAGTGGCGTTGCCGGCGCGAGGAATCAGGTCGCTATGCCCGACATGGTCAAAATCGTCTTGCCATCGGGCGTCGAGGGGAGTGCCGCTCGTGTCGTCCAGAGTGTCGTTGGTGGTGGAGTTGGTCAGCTCCATCACCATGTACTGCCACTGGTAATTTGGCGTAGGCAACGACGATGCCACGACGGTGATGGCGAAATTGATCGAGCCGCTCGGCACGCTGACCAGCGGACCGACCGACTGGAAGCTGATCACTGGCCTGCCGGGCACCGCCTTGGCATTGACGCTCACGCTCGAGACCAGCTCGCCGTCATCCACGCACAGCGTCAACTGTTGAGACACCACAGCGCGGGTCAGGCCAAATGGAAATGTGAAGAATCACAACCAACCAAAGAGAATGTTTGTTCTTCGCACCTGGAACGAACCGAGGGCGTTGGTAGTGAGCGTGGCCGTCTGGGCCAAGGGCTCTAAGAAGGTTCCGATCGAGCACGTGCTGCTCAGGAGGCTCCACTGGTAGGTCAGCTGCGAGCCGGGATCGCCGGAGTAGGCCTGCCGCTGGTCGGTACCCGCGCCAGCCACTTCGATCGTCGACGGCGCCGGGACGGACAATTCCGTAATGTTGCCTGGAGCGTCGCGACGAAGGGGGAAAGAGAGTGGTCAGCCGATGATGGAATTCGTCACAGGAAGGCCTGCCAACGAGAGGAGTCAAAACCAATAGAAGCGATGGGGAGGTCGTTGCTGGCGGACGCGGTGTAGAGGAGCTGCAGCTCCTGCGCGCTCAGTGCGTGATCGTAAAACTTGAGCTCGTCCACCCACCCGCGCATATTACCAGCGCTGCTCCGTGACACGTACATGATTTCCGTGTTTGGGGTGATCTGTGCAGCAGCGGCTGTGGAGGACATAGTTTGGTAAGCCTGGCGTGTGTGTGTGGTGCGTG
Source organism: Acanthamoeba castellanii str. Neff (assembly GCF_000313135.1). Classification (NCBI taxonomy): domain Eukaryota; phylum Discosea; order Longamoebia; family Acanthamoebidae; genus Acanthamoeba; species Acanthamoeba castellanii. The sequence goes on along the minus strand of NW_004457319.1, from coordinate 81,617 downwards.
CGTGCGTGCGTGCGTGCGTGCGTGCGTGCGTGCGTGCGTGCGTGCGTGCGTGCGTGCGTGCGTGCGTGCGTGCGTGCGTGCGTTGGAGTGGGCTAGTAGATAGACGCACCTGCTGCGCAATCAGCAACAGTGCCGTTGCTCGTGACGCACACGTGGGTGGTGTTGTAGATGCATGCGATGTGATTCCAGTAGATTGTGTCTTGGTTGTAGAAGTTGTAAGCGGTGGTGGCTGAGGTCACCACAGATGTCGTGAACACGACCTTGCATAGCAGCTGATCGAGAGAAGTGAGGTGAGTGTGTGTGTTGATATATAAGTATGTGTGCAACATTGTCAGGCAAAAGAACGCAGGCCGGTTCAGTGGTACCCTATACTTCCAACTGGTGCTGGAGCTCGCAGCAAGCTGCAGACGCAAGCTGCCGCCTTTGTGGAGCACAATTCGTTCCTTTTGAGAGGGGGTGCTCATGTTGAACTTGACCCACACCGACACGGACCACTGTGATGTGTTGAGCCCCGGGAACATGTCCAAGTTGGGCAACTCTGCACACCCACCCAGCACTCTTTCAGACACGACACACGGGACACGCACGACACACGACACCAACTGGCAGTTGCGAGGCAAGAAGTACGCAGCATAGAGGTCGATGTTGGTAGAGCCAGGCTCCCATTGAATCTGCCTTCGTCGCTCGAGAATGAAGCCGGCCCAATTGGTTCTCCGCCTGCACGGAGGAGCGGCAAGAACGAAAGCGACAAAAGAGGAGATCAAAATCGGTGAGTGCGTTTTCTGTTGTGGAGTTGTGCAACTCCGGAACGCGCGAGGAGACCGGAGCCGCACTTGGTACTGTGTTGCCGCAGTAGCCGGTGGCGCCGCTGTAGGTGGTGTCTGTGAAAGATGAAGATGTATTTGATTGTTGAGTTCAGAAGAAAACAATGGGTCGTGCAGCTTCACAGTCCCAGTAATTACCAGTACCAATACTCAAGAGAACACAAAGAGAAAGAGAGGAGGAAAGATGACGAACCATCGAAGTTGTAGTAGGCTACGAGCTTGGCTTGTGCACAAGGTGCAGTGAAGAAGTTGAGGCAGAACGAAAGCGATAAAAGTACGAAGAAAGAAAAGAGAGAGCCGTTGCGTATCATTGTCAGTGTGATCGCGCAAGGCTTGCACCAGCCCCGACGAGGAATGTGAAAGTATGGCGAGTTAGATCGGCCCAATAGAAACGCATGGAAGGGAAACAAGCTCTTTGGAATTCTAAGAATGTCGGTGGGCTGTTGGTGAACTGAAAACGGAGAATAAATGATAATTATAAAAGCGTGTTGGGCACTCTTGAAGCACCCTCAGTGAAAGGGCTTATTCCTCCCAAGAAGGACCAAAGTGCGGCGTGGCACTCTGGGCTGCTGTACGCATACCAGATTGTGGCGGAAATGCTGCTCATTGATGTAGCGATTGGGCTGGGGTTTTGCTGGCTGTGCGTCATACTTCTCAACCAGGTAAAGAGCAGCCCCCTTTCATGATTTATTGCCACACCCCACCATTCTTGTTGTGTAATCTTTATCAATGATTTTATTTTTACTTGAGGATGAGGAAAAAGTGCTGACGTGTCGTTCGTGTTGCGTGCGCCCTCGGCCGGCGCACAGTGCCTCTCGCCCAAGCGGTCGCTGCTGGTGAACATTCCCGGCCCGCCGCCCCTGCCCGTCGTTGGAAACGTGCTGGAAATGATGGGCGACCCTCTCGTCGCCTTCGCCCAGTACCGCAAGACGTATGGACCCATTTTCAAGTACTACTACTTCACCGGTACGTCACCCGTGGCTGCGTTCGTCTTCTTTCTGATTTATTTCTCTCTCTCTCTCTTTTTTTTTTAAAAAAATGTATTCATATTTCATTCGCTGGTGGTGTGGTGTGGTGTGGTTGGTGGTGGTGGCAGACCCTGTGGTGGTGATCTCCGACCCGGCGTTCGTGAAGACGGTGCTGAACACGAACAGCAGCCACTTTGACAAGGATCGCGATCCGGTCATCACCGCCGTCATCGGCCACGGCCTGCTGCTGGCCAACGGCGAGCCCTGGAAGCGGCAGCGCAAGATCATGGTTCGTCCACTCTTCGCACATGCCGGCTCTTTTCTGCAGCTCACCATACATTCGACACGCACACGCACACGCACACGCACACGCACACGCACACGCACACGCACACGCACACGCACACAACACACACACGATACACACACCACTTAAAATGCGCACATCAGAATCCGAGCTTTGGTAACACGTACCTAAAGCGGATGGTGCCTTGCTTCGTCGAAGTGACCCGCACGCTGCTCAACATTTGGAAGGAACTGCCGCCCGAGCCCATTAACCTGCACATCTACATGACCAAGGTCACACTCGACGTTATTGGTACCTATCCACACGCTCCTTTTTGCGCACCGCACACGACACACGACACACAACGACGCGCACGCGCACGCACACACGCACACACGCACAACTGCTGACAAAGCGGGGGTATGGTAGGGATCTCGGGCTTCGGCTATGCGTTCAATTCGCTGCAGGACAGCCAGGGGCTGCTCCCAACGGCGGTGTCCACGATCCTGCTGCAGACCGAAGAGCGAATCTTCCAGACCGCGTCGTGGTGGAAAATTCCCTTCCTCCCGTCTTCGAGGCGCTTCAGTACCCTCTCCACCCCCCCCCCCGGTGTTGATGCTGCCGGCCCATGTTTAGTTTATAAACTAAAAATTATAATTCTTTATGTTTTGTGGACACCGCGGTGCAGATCACGCCAAGGCAGTGCTTCTGGGCGAGATCCGAGCTATGATCAAGATGCGCAAGGAGAGTGATGAGGACCTCCAAAACGCCAAGGATCTCTTAGGCCGGCTGCTTGCTGCCGAAGGTTCGCGCATCACACCACGCTGCGTGGCAAGTGCACACGGCACCACAACGTATCTGCTTACGCACACAACACCTCTCTGCAACCCACCAGACCCGGACACGCACGAAAGGCTCGACGAGAACCAATTGGCGGACGAACTCATCACCTTCCTCATTGCCGGCCATGGTACTGATTGCTTCACCTCCGCACCGCTTCAACCATGACTGACTCGGCAACGACTATTCAGAAACGACGGCCGCTTCGCTGGCGTTCACCTGTTATCTTCTGTCCCAACACCCCGACGTCGAACAGAAAGTCATCGACGAGGTTTGCGACCACCCGCTCAAAACTTTACATATATTTAGAAATTTATTCCCATTTTTTTCTATATATGTTTCTATAAAAACCCACATAAGTAGCGATGTGAGACTGACAGTTTGGCACCACCAGATCGATGAGATCATTGGCACGGGCGAGCCGACCTACGATGACATCCAGAAGCTCAAGTACCTTCCCATGGTCATGAAGGAAAGCATGCGGTGCGGTCCTCCAACCACTTCTCTTCATACTCGTTCGTTCGCCCTTTGATCTCATCGGCTCATTTTTTTAATGATTGTTTCCACGCGCGGGCCGAGCGCAGACTCTTCCCGTCCGTGTCCATGCAAACGACGCGCATCACCAACCAGGACACTTCGCTCGAGAAGGATGGCCTGGTCTACCACTTGCCCAAAGGGGTACGCGGCCATTTCGTTTCGTGGTTCGTGTCGTGGTTGCACTTGGCCTGGTCCCCTCCCCTCTAACCAGGCGCCCTTGCGTAGACCTATGTCGAGGTGTGGCCGTGGCTGCTGCACCGAGCTGACGATCTGTGGGACGACCCGCTCACCTTCAACCCCGAGAGATTCGCTTCCGGCAGCTTCAGTTACAAGTAAGGACACACGCGCGCGCGCGCGCGCACACACACACACACACACACAACACACACACGACACATACGATACACGAGAGCCAACACTGTTCTTCTGCGCAGATACACGCCTTTCGGTGAAGGGCCGAGGAACTGCATCGGCCAAAATTTGGCGTTGATGGAGTCCAAGGTCGTCTTGGTCATGATCTATCAGCACTACAGGTAGGGCGCCCTCCTTCTCCTCTTCCGTTTGTTGGGCGACAAAGTCTGTGGTTGATTGTCGGTCGGTGTCCAGGCTGCGACTGGGACCGGGTGCCGAGATGAAGCCACAGCTCAGCATCACGCTCCGGCCAGCGGGTCTTCTGATGCAGCTCATCCCGCGTCGGCCCGACGAAAAGAAGAAGTGCTTCAAGCTCCTCTGAGCAGTGGCTCGCCTCCCCTGCTCGAGCAGCAGCGTGTGCGAAGGGGTTCGCTGTGCGCAGGTACTGGATGTAGGAAAGAAAAGAAAATGGTAAGGGAAAAACATCTCAATTCCAGGAATTTAACCTTGGTGGAAGATGGAAAGCAAGCCAAGCAGATTACTCAGAGTATGTTTGGCTTCGCTCTGAACCTCTGAACCTTGCCCTTGATCTCCGGCAGCGATGCTTGCCAGAGCCCTTTTTTTAAGTGTCCATTTCAATATAAATTGTAATTAATCACCGGAAATGGTTGCTAGCTGGGGGTGCAGTACGGACTCGGCGTGGGTGTGGGGTACTGCTTTGGCTACATGCTCGCCGACACCTTCCCATATGGGGCATACCGCGTTGAGGTACCCGCCAACCGCACCACTCACTTCTCCCTCGTGTCGACTCCAATGACCACCAAAACGACACACCCACACTCAGGGCGAGTCGATGTACCCCACTCTGGAGAAGAACGACTGGGTGCTGACCAGCAGCCGAAGGAACGGCCTTCACCGGGGCGACGTCGTTGTTCTCCGGTACTTTTGTGTCGCGTGTGTCGTGTGTTGTGTCCTGTGCGTGTGTCGTGTGCATCAAGACTCATTGCGGGTGGTACTGGGCGACGCGCGACCGTCGATGGTCGTGAGCGGGCTCAAGGTCGGTGAAGGAGCCCAAGGAGCGGATGATCAAGCGAGTGACCGGCCTGCCCGACGATCTCATCCACACCGACGACGCCAAGCTGGTGCGGGTGCCCCGCGGCTACTGCTGGATCGAGGGCGACAACGCCAGCGTGAGCCTCGACAGCAACGTCTTTGGCGCCGTACGTGCCCACTGTATCTTCACGGCGATGGTAATGGTGATGTGCATCGTATTGACTCTGGCGCCACAACAACCACGCACAGGTGCCTGTTGGGTTGGTGGAAAGCCGAGCGCTGTATCGGCTAGACAGGGGTTGGCGACTGCACAAGCTGGAGAGCGTACCACGAGAACGACTCCAGCGCACCAAGAAGGAGAGAGAAGTGCGATGAGGCGCACGACCACAGTTCTCTGTTGTGCGATGTTGAAGTTTGGATGCGCATATTGGTTGAAAGGAACTTGGCGAAAGGGCATCAGCGGGGAATGTAAGACCTTCTTCTCGAAGTAGGTAGTTCCGGAGGGTGGCAATGAGGCGGTTTCGGTCGGTGCCGTCGGCCTTGGGCTCAAGCAGGTAAACAGAGTCCTCGGCCTACCAGGCACCGGCGGCCCACCACGTCCAGCCGTCCACACGTCCGCTAAATAAGGGGCATGCACGCTTCATTTTGCTAGTTTCGTTTCGCCTGCCTGGGGTAATTGGCGTAAGTTAAAATGACCCATGTTAGCGGTCTGACGGAAAGCACCATGTGCAAGCTACGGCTTACGTGCTGTGTTGCTTTTTAGCTCGTCCAACCCGCTTTGGAAATATTTGGAACATTTACAGCTAAACTAATGAATCATTTTTTAAATTTTATGGGGGGCATACTCCATGATCAGCGGAGAAAAAGCACGCAGAACGAACGGCCTCTGGGTGCCATGTGCGCGTCGCTGCTTGGTCTTCTTCTTCTACCAAACCTGAACCTTGTTAACACCTTTCAGCCTCAACTTCATTGACCTCAACGCTTGAGGGCTTGACGAAGATGATGACCGCACACACCAGAAGGACGCCGCACCATCAGCCCAACAACCTCGCGTCGATGGTACCCGTGAACGAGCAGGAGCTCTCGTCCAACAACCTCCGCCACCGGTACGAGGCTTCTGCTACATCAACAAAGCTCGAGGTGTGAGGCACCTGGAGAAGACGTCTGACTTCTCTTGTTTTCTTTTTGATTAGAATGATGGATGAGTTCTTGGAGCTGCTCGAGATGATGCAGGATGAGCTGCAGGAGTGGAAGAGCATGCCCGACTCACCCGCTTCCTCGCTTCCGCCCGGCCCAAGAAGCGGCCGCCCTTGCATGTCTCTTCTTCCGGGCGTCAAGTGTGGTGACAAGGTGGTCGAGCTCTCCGGGGTGAGGAAGCGTAAGAGTGCCGCCCCACGTGAGCTGCGAGCCGGCCCAGGCCTAGAGCGAGAAGCGATGGGGCCGACGGCGAAGCGACCGCGCCGCGAAGGCAGTGCAGAAGCAGAGAAGAAGGAGGAAGGCCAGCGGCAGAGCGTCCCAAGGCCTGACTTCCCCTCAGTGTGATTAATTGTTTTATTTATTTACTATTTATCGAATAGTTTGTTAATATTTTATCATTGGTGCTTGCTGACGCACGTGCAGACTTTGATTACCGTGATCAAAACCGACCACTTTAAATTTCGTGGCCAAACGTTGGAGATGCCACGTGCGAGCGTGAAGATCGTGTGGATGACGTTATCTGATGAACTGTTGGTTGATCAGGTGAAGGTGTCGGTCACGTAACGTGATCAACGCAAGAAGGCGCCGACGGTTTCGTCGTCTTCGCCTGCTTGCTCTTGTTGGCGCAGCCACTGGGGGTCGTGGCATCGATCGAGCAGCTGGGCGATCGCCACACGCCTTTGCTTCATCGAGTCACGCCACCGCAGCGTCACAGTCTGATGCATTCACACCACGCACGCATGGAGGAGACGCAGATGATGATGGATCAGAAACAACATATGTATGTGTGCACCACCGGATCACAGCACATGTCATCAAAGTAGATTTTCCGGTACGGTACCTTGTCCTGGAGGGTATCGAAGTCGATGGTGATGCAGAAGGGCGTGCCGATTTCGTCCTGCCTTCGATACCGCTTGCCTGTGTGCGTGTGTGACGGTGACGTCAGCAGTGGCACTTGCAAGGAAAGAGGCCCAACTGGCCAGTGTTGCAAGCTAGCTCACGGGGGTCGTGCAGTACCGATCGTGGCCGTGTCATCGTAGTCGGTTGCCGCCTTGGTCACAAGTGCATCGTACACATCTTTCGCCGCCGAGGCCAATTGCTCCTGGAGTGCATGTGCGTGCGTGCGTGCGATTAGATTTATGATTTCGGCGAAGGGAATAGCGAAAGCGCTGGCGCACCTTCTTCATCAGCGGAAGGACGGCGAACTTGTACGGAGCCAAGTCCTCGTGCAGCCGCAGCACCACGCGTGTGTCGCCTTCGGCCTCGCCCGGCTTGGCCTTGTCCTTGGCCGTGGGCACGTTGGTCTCCTCGTCGTAGGCATCCGTGAGGAAGGCCAGCAATATTCTGTCCAACCCGACCGCGGGCTCGATCACGTAGGGCATCGTCACCTTGCCCGTCACTATGTCCTGTGTGTGCGTGTGCGCGTGCGCGTGTGCGTGTGTGAGACTGTGTACGCGCGCTGCATAGACGCCACAAGTCTCCATAAAGTGGCACCTTGTGCCGAAGATCCTTCTGCGAGTGCTTCATGTGCTGCTGGAGATCAAAATCGCCTCGGTTGGCGATACCCCAGATCTCGCCTTCACAACCACGAGCGTCGGAGTTAAAAAAAGGCTGGGGAGCGGAGCGGGCACGAGTAAGGGAGCAACGCACCCCAGCCGAACGGGAAACGGTACTCGATGTCGGTCGTGGCTTTGGCATAGTGCGCCAGTTCCTTGGGGTCGTGCTGGCGCAGGTGGAGGTTCTCGGGCTTGATGCCGTACTTGAGCAGCCACGCGTGGCAATAGTCGACCCAGTACCCGAACCACTGGTCGGCCTCGGCCGGGTCGCAGAAGTACTCGAGCTCCATCTGCTCGAACTCCCTCTGGCGGAAGAGGAAGTTGCCGGGCGACACTTCATTCCTGAACGACTTACCAAACTGGCCAATTCCTACACGACACACGACGCACACGCGACATACACGCGACACAGGTGACACACGCGACACACGACGTCAGAGGTGGATGTGGGCGGGCGCACAAAATGCGGGCGGAGAGTACCGAACGGAAGGCGCCTCCGCATTGAGTTGTAGACCTGCTGGAAATTGACAAAGATGCCCTGGGCTGTTTCCGGCCGCAGGTAGACGTCGTTCCCGACCGTGGTGGCGCCCACGCTCGTCTTGAACATCAGATTGAACGCTCGCACATCTGTGCACAGCCCGAGCGTCAGAAGAAGAGGCAATGTGAGCCACCATAGATAGGTGATGCTGCTGACGGTGCGAACCGGTGTAGGTGCATGGCTTGGCCTTCTGGGTGCACTGCGAGGGTTTGAGGTCGCGCTCCTTGATTGTATGCTCGAGCTGCGTAGCGGAGAGCGTCCCCGCTCCCTCGACTCCGTGCTCCTCCACGAGCTTGTCCGCTCTGCACACAATGTGCCAGATTGAGACCGCGCGCACAACACCCACGACCCACGACCTACAGCAAACGACACACGACACACTTACCGGAAGCGCTGGTGGCAGACCTTGCACTCGACCAGCAGGTCGTGGAAGTTCTCGATGTGGCCTGCCGCTTTCCACACTGAACGTCGTTGTCAGAGCCGTTCTGCGTTCTGGGCGCATGAGCTGAATCGGAGAGATGGGCCACATACCTTCGGTGTTGATGATGATGGGCGTGTCGATGCCCACGCAGTCCTTACGATGCTGCACGAAGTCCCGCCACCACAGGTCTCGAATGTTCTTCTTCAGCTGCGCGCCTGCACGCTCATCACTCAATTAATTATTATTATTGATTTATTATTGTAAATAGAAATGATTAAATAAAATATAAATGGCGGAGGGTGGTACCGAGCGGTCCAAAATCGAATGAACCAGTGAGGCCGCCGTAGATCTCTGAGTTGGGGAAAACGAAACCTCGTCGCTTGCACAGCGATACAACACGCTCCTGCAATGAAGGAGTTGAAGCCGTGGACAAGTGCAGAATGCAAGCGCCGGTCTGGCGTCGATTCGTGTGTCGGAGGAATGACATGAGCGGCAAAGGCGACGAGGAACGTGGGCTCAGGCGCCGCATATTGCTCTTGATCCAATCCTGCTGATCTTGGCCGATTATCTTTTTTCGGATCAATTTTTTGCCGCTAGAGGAAAAGAAGAGAAAAAAATTTCCTGGAGCCCAACGGCTTGTCGGCAAAAAGGTGGTTTTTTCAGATTTTTTTTTGGATCATCAGGTGCGGGCCTCGCGGAATCTAGATTCGAAATTCGAAATCGCACATAGAGCAGATAGATAGGCCTATACCTTCACAGAGAACGAGAAGAATTGATGAAGCGAAACCAGGCTGCGCGGTCCGGCCGTACAGCGGTACGAACATGGGCTGCCCATTTTTACTCAATTCCCCAGATATGGATGCCAAATCCTACGGGGTGGGCGTCGAGAGTGATTTTGGTGTAATCGTGACCAAAAATTCCCTGCGCCAGCGGGAGCCCTCTTTCGCATTGGTCTGAATTGCAATTCTTATCTCTTTTTTTTTACAGGCCGAAGCCAAACCGGCCGTAGCACTCAGCGAGTGGTACCTCAAGGTACTCCACCCTCCCATTTATCGATCATTTTGCTCCTTCTCTTGCGAGTGTACGTTGATTATTAGATATTGGATATATTACATCTACTTTCAATATATGTTGTGCTTACGCTGCTATACGTTGCCCCACACAGCCCGTTCTGCTGCAAGGTGCTCTGTGTCTCGCGGTGGAGGGTATCCGGTGTGACACAGCCGCTGGTGGTATGTCGAACATCTTCTTCTCCATGTCTGGCCCGTTCCGTCTTTCTTTATGCGCCCATCGTGCGCTCACCTCGTTTCGCCCTTTTCAGCTCATCGAGGTCACTTGTGGCACTCCTCCAACATCAATGGGCGATACCAAGACAATCCTCGATTGGTTCAGGTATGTGACCACACACGCGCCTATGTCGTACGCGAGACCAAAGTTGACCAACTTGGGGCCTCGGCCTGTGTTGTACAAATCAGACACACAGCGGCAATGTCTACGAACTGAGTGGGCCGATGACCAAGAATCCTCTCATCCTCTCAGCATTGCGTACGTGCCTCATTAGCTTTCCAGTCGGCGCCCAACTGCAAGCTCCTCGTCTGTGCGCTCAATAACTCCTGTTTCGTTTTTCTCACACAGACGCGCGCGGCTTCGTGCCCGAGATACTGGACCAGTTCAAGTCGGGATTCCCTCATAACTGGAAGGGCCTGCTCCAGATGGTCGACCAGAAGCGCAAGATCATGACCGAGGCGGCTGCAGCGGCGGCGGCCGCACTCCAACAGGAGGCTGGCAATGGTCTCCTCCCTGTACCCGGGCATCATGCAACTAACGGCAACGAGTCGGTGAACGACGCCAACGTCTCGATGGACGTGAGCGGGCAACAAGAGGAGAGTCCCGCGGCGACGAATGCGGAACGAAAATCGCGGGCGGTGGCGGGGAACGAGACGAATGAACGAAAGAACGAAGCGAGCAGCAGAGAGAAACAGGGAAGCAGCAGCAAAACTGCGACTGCTGCCGGCAGTGAGCCACATGGAGTGCGTGTGAAGATTTCGCATGACGACTCATCGACGGCGGCAGGCAAGGGCCGCGGAGGAGCAAAGACGAAGAAGAACGAAGAAAGAGACGAGGAAGAGGAAGCGGAGGAGGAGGCCGAAGCGGAGCCGGTACTGCTGGACGGTAAGGTCATTGCCGAGATGACCCGAATCGAGCTCCTCAAGGGCCTGCGAGCTCGCGGCAAAAAGGTATCATTTCGTTAGGCCTCATGTAGCGTGATTTCTCTGCTTAGCGCTCACCTCGCGCGCATTCGATTTGTGTTCCACACTACGCAGAAAGCGAGCGGGACGAGGGGTCAGCTGGCGGCGATGCTCGAGCGACTCGTGGTCGCGGAGACCGTGCCCCAGCCCCAGCCCCAGCGCGACTCGCCGAAGACATCCAAGAAGGCCGACAGCATACCAATGGCCGCGGCAGCCAAACAAAAGGTCGACAAGGAGCCCACCGAGAGCACGACGACCCCGCCACCAGTCGCAGAAGAACTCACACAGGAAAAGGTAACCGCCACGGAGTTACTGTTCGATCTTACAATTTGAGCTCACCCTCTCGGTTGCTTGTTGTCTGCACACAGACCGACGTCGAGGCCGCTTTGCCGCAGCCGCAGGGCCAACCCTCTTCGATCGAAGGGCAGCAGCAACAGCAACAATCGGAGGCACCCGAAGCTTCGACTTCGGTTCTCGGCGATATCGGAAGCGAGGAGCCCAAGCAAGCAGAGACCCCGCCCGTGCTCGAACCGATGCAACAGAATGCGGACGAGCCGAAGAAGGAGGAGGTCCTCCGCGCCGATGATGCAGATCTACGACCTGAAGCGCAGCTGCCGCAGCCGTCGGAGGCACCGCAGCCTCAGCCGCTCGACGTGCCTCTTCTCTTTCCTCAGCGCGACGATAACGTCGACAGAAACGAGCAGCAACAGCAACAGCAGGTGACTGAGCAGCCGCCGGAGGAGGTGATGATGGAGGTGGTGGAGCTCGTGTCGGAAACAACTGCAAGCATGATGATCGACGGCGCGTCGCCACCGCAGGTCGAGCCTTACGACTCGCCCACGCTCGAGCTCTCTTCATCGTCACCCTGCCTGTCTCCCTCCCCGCCGCCGCGTTCGCCGATGTCGCCCGTCATGGCCTCGCTGTCGGCGCCGCCCGACGAGTCAGGCGAGGCTCCCGCCTACTGGCTGTCTGGCGTGCCACACATTTCGATCATTCCGGCCGCGTTGGCGTTCCAGCTCGACGCGGGCGCGCTGCCACCCGCTGCCAACGACTCTACGTCGACAGCCGGAGCCCTCGCGGCGGAGAGCAGCGAGAGTTTGGCGGCGGCGGCGGCAGCAGCCGTCGAAACTGTCGCAGCGACAATCCTGGCCGACGTCGGGGCCGAGCTGGAGAAGATCGCCGCCGAGTCAGCCCCTGGTGGTGTCCCAGCCGAAGACAAGGAACGTCCGCTGCCCCTCACTGCGTCCTCCATGACGGCCGAGGCGCCGGGCGAGCAGCCACCAAAGGCCGAACCTCAGCACGAACCCGAGCAGCCGCAGGAGCAACCGCAGGCGCCTGCGGAAGTGACGAGCGGGCAGGAGGAGGAGCATGCCGCTGCCACCGCCGTTGAGGGTTCTCGACAAGAAGAAGAGACAACAACAGAGGCGGGGAAGGAAGAGAAACGAACAACGACCGAAGGTGAAGCTGGTGAAGAAGCGGAGGAGGTCGCGACGAAGACCCCGAGCGCAGCGGATCACCCTGTGGAAGTGCAGACCGAAGAAACGAAAACCGAAGTCGAAGTCGAAGCCGAAGCTGAAGCGGAAGCGGAAGTCCGAGCCAAGGAGGAAGAGGAGGAGGAACAGCCCGAGGAGCCGTTCCAGCATCTCGATCTGCTCAAGCGGGATGAAATTGTCGTGGAGCTGCAGAAACTCGGACTGCCGGTAAGATCATCAATCTCTGGTGTGCGCGCTGTGTTTTGCCCGTGTGTCGTGAGCTCACGCCCAAGCTTTCTATTCATTTCTATCTTCATGTCAGTGCCGAGGAAAGAAGCCACAGATTCTGAACCGCCTGAAGGCCGCCCTCGCCGCTCGCGCAGCACCGGAAGAAGCCGGAAAGGAGGAATTGGACCAGCAGCAGGGCGAGGCGGCCGGCGCTGAGGAGACGACGTCGGTCGCCCAGCCGCCGGAGGATGAGCAGCCGCTGTCGCCTGTGCAGCCCGAGCTCGAGCCGGAGTCAGAGCCCGAGTCCGAGCCGATAGTCGCGACGGTCGACGAGAGCGAACGGAAGAGCGAAGACGGCGACGACAAAAGAACGAAAAGAGACAGGCGTTGGTCCGACGCGATGGAAGAAGACGAAGGCGAAGAGGAGGAGGAGGAAGAAGAGGAAACGGATACGAAGACGAGAAAGAGGAGGAAGCAGCAGAAGGAAGAGGAGGGCGGGGACGAGAGGGCGAAGCTCAGGGACGAGTCGCGGATAAGCAAGCACAGGAAGAAGCTGGAGCAGAACGAAAGGCGGAGGATACGGAGCAACCAGCCGGCCACCCGCCCATGGAGCGACCCGGAGGAGCTCACGCGCGACGAAATCGCAATCGAACTCAAGAAGCGAAACTATCCCGTACGTCTTGTATGCGTGCGTGCGTGTGCGGTTGCGTGCGCGTGTGCCGTGTGCCATGTGTCATTTGCTACCTGGTGTTAACACCCTCTGTTGTTTGGTTGCAGAGCAATGGCGCTAGAAATGCGCTGGTGCGACGACTCGCCTATGTCATGGCGGTGGAGCGTGGCGAAGAAGATCCGCTGGCCATCCCACCCGAAGACTGCGAACTCATGACCAAGGACCAGCTCGCAACGGCCCTTGCCAAGCGAGGATTCGACGTATGTCTTCTCCGTGTAGTGTGTTGCGTGTGTCGTGCGGTGATGCGTGTGCTGACATATTTCTATGTATGTCAGAATGCTGGGCCGATTGCGAAGCTGCGACAACGACTCCAGAAGGGTATCGCGTGGGCGGCGGCGCTGGTGAGCCCAGGTGCCACATCCCCGCGGACCGCCGCCGAATCTGAAGACGCCTCCAAACCGGAGCCGGAGGAGGAACCGGAGGAGCCGAAGACGATCGCCGTGGCGAAGCGGCGACGTGTGAGCGAAGACTCGGAGGACGGCGACAAGAAGAAGCGGAAGCTCAGTGAGGCCGACAGTAACAATAACAACAATAACAAAAACGACGAGAGGAAGCCAGAACGAATGGCGGAGGCGGTGAGCGACGGCGAAGAGAAACAGGGCGAGGGCGACGAGGAACGGGAGGAGGAACACGAGGACTTCGAGGCCGAGATCGAGAACCTCATGCGCGAGGCCAAGGAAAAGGGCCAGCGCGGGAAGAAGCGAACCAGCGGCACTATGTACGCCAGCGACTCGCTCGACGAAGACGAGGGCGGCGCAGGCGACGACAACGGCGACGGCGACAGCGTGCGCCATCACAAGCAGCAAACGAAGCAGAAATCATCAAAGCTGCACAAGAAGGTGAAGTTGGAGGACCAGACGTCGACCACGCCACGCGGCGCGCGCGACGAGAAGAAGGAGGCGGACGAGAAGGAGCTCAAAAAGAAGAAGGAGGAGGAACGACAGCGACGAGCCGAGGAGCGGATGAAGCGCCGCGAGGCTGATCGGCTCCGTCGCGAGGAGGAGATCATCCAGAAGCGCGTCATGATGCTCGCCACGACGACCGGAGAGCAACACGCGCGGCTGGCTGCCGACGATCTGGACGGTATGGACGACGACCTCGCCGGACAGAGCGGCGCCGAGGAGTTAGACGAGCTGTCGACATCGACAATGTCGGCAATGGCGAACTCGGGCGACGGCAGTGGTGGCGAGGAGGGAGTGAGGTCGACGCCGAACAAAGGCGGGAGAGGCAGGAGAAAGAGCGGCGGCGGCAAGAAGAGTCGGGCGATCAAGCGCGAGGAGGAGGAAGAGGAGCTCGAGGATATGGAGCTGGTCTACGGTCGCGACAACCTGGAGAAGCTGAACACAAAGATACTCATCCTACAGAGCAAGATGCGTGGTCTCCCCACACAGGTACACACACGACACCACCGCCAACGACACAAATGATACACACGACACATGTCACACGCGACATACACCGCACCTGATGCACACGATGTATTGATTGGCGTGTGTGTGTGTGTGGTTGCATCAAACAACGAAACACAGAAACGGCGCAAGATCGACATGGTGAACCGAATCGCCAACTTCGATGACAGGCAAGCTGCGGGGGAGGGCCAGACCGCGACGACAGAAACAGCGGGGACGACGGCCGACGACGACGCGAAACGAAGTGGGGAGCAAGAAGCCCTGGTCGACCAGCAATCGGTGATCACGGACGTCGCGATCGACGACGACGTCATCCTCACGAGCACTGCTCGCGAACCCTACAGCGCGCCGGACGAGCACGACATCGACGAGGTCTCGGATGGTGGCGCCCGACCACGACCCACCAGCGACAGTCCGTGACCGGAAAAATACCGGAAAGCTGTGCTTGTGTTTCCGCCAATTGGAAAAAAGGACCAGAAAAGCATTTTTTGGATCTTCTACAACCGGAGTCCGCGAGTTCTCTAAATTTTAAAGCAAGAGGTGAAGACAGCAAGACAACGAGAGGCATTAAAACAAGAGGAGGGAGGAGGTGGAGGATGTACTCGCTACAAAACCTGCAATTCTACACGGGAGGAGGAAGCAACACGCCCCCTGTGCGACCCCCGGAGAAAAAGTCTGGCCAGACGGAGGGTGTTCGTGCTTGCAACTTTTGCAGGACATCCCACGCAGCCTGTGACTCGTACGCCTCGCTCCTTCCTTTCTTTTACAACAAAAATACAAATAAAAATAAAACTAAAAATTGCAGTTTTTTACACGCCACTTTTTTGCCTGGCAACGTGTGCTGCAGGGAGCGACCATGCGGCCGATGCGTGAGAACAGGGCGCGCTGAGCAGTGCTTCGAGGTCCCGCCACGCAAGCGAGGTCGGCCGCCACGCCACGCCCACGAGACCTACTTCCCCCCAGCGCCCGCTGCCGGAGAGTTCCATCCTCTCAACTGCTGTCGCATCGCAGCGGCCGACGTACAGGACCCCCAACCACTCCGTCACGTCGCCTCCGCCACCGCTCGCACAGCACTCTTTCTCAAGAATCCTCCCCGCTGCTCCCGCCATCAGCGCCGACGAGCCTGTGCCCAGGCCGGCCAACATCTACCACCACCTGTGGAGTCAGGCGGAGGATGCGCCACAACCTGTACGCGAGGTACCTGCGCCGGTACGTCGGCAGTTGTGGAGCAGCACATGCACGCACTACACGACACGACACGACTCGCACGCGCACCACCGCACACGCACAGCCAGGCTGGCTGACAAACTCTCAGGTGGTAACGCGTAACATATTCCAGGACAGGACACATGGCACGGGCACCACGACGACGACGAGCACCAGCAGTTTGAGTAAAAAGAAGGCCAAGAAACTCAAGGTCGATCAAACCAGCAATAGCAGCACGAGCGGGGAGGAGGCGGAGTGGGAGAGCGGCGGCTCCTCTTCCGGCACCCCGTCGCCGGTGCCGCGGTACAGTGGGACTGGAGGCCAACACGGCTCGGCCGACCGGGCCGCGCGACTGAAGCCCAAGAGCAGTAGGGCGAGCAGCGTCGAGGCCGATACCGAACTGGACTGCCCAGCACCGCAGCCGTTGCCGCCTATCGGCGACGATCGCCTGCGACCGCCGCCCCAGCAGCAGCTGCTGCTGCCAACTGCTGAGCCGGAACCGGTCCGTGAGCCGCCGGCCCCAGTCGTCGTACAGGAGCCCGTAGCGACGGGCGACGGTGAGCCACCGCCTGCCGACGACGAGAGCAAGTTCACGCGACTCATGGAGATGATCGGCGGCGAGATGCGCGAATTGAAGCGGACCAACGAGAAGCTGGTGAAGAAGGTCAAGCGCCTCAAGGCCAAGCAAACAGAGTCCGACCACACGATAGGCGTGCTGGTTGCGGCTGAGCGACAGCGGAAGGAGGCCAAGCAGCGCAAGCTGCAAGACCGACACCAGCACAAGTACCCAAACACGCAGCATCCCGGGCGGTTCGACCATGCCAACGCCCTCGCGGCCGCGGCAGTCGCCACCGCCACGACTGGCACGCCGTCCCAACTGCGCCACCACGACCTAGGATTCGTGTCGACAGCCAGAAGCTCCAAGGACGAGATCGAGGCGGTGTGCGGCCCGACCATGCCGCTCGTTACATCGATGATGGAGCAGCTCGTTGGCGACACATCAACCGACCTGGCCCAGCTCTTCGCGATACCGGACGTCCAACCACCCTCGGGCAACCGGTCGCCATCATCTGCGTCGTTGCGGTCATCATCGTTGTCATCGACATCATCGTCATCGTCATCATCTTTCTCATCTCCGCTAGACTACGTCGTATCGACGCAGACCTCCGTTTCCGCATCGGCCGCCGTCGTGCCTCGCAAGCGCTCGTCTTTCTCGTCGGAGATCGCGCTCCTGCACTCTTTCGCGCCACCGGGCTTGCTAATGGAGGCAATGTTGGTGCTGCCCTTCCTCCGCCACTACGCCATGCCGACCCGCTTCGCCGTGCTCGACTTCACGTACGTTTTGCTTCTTCCTTTCTCGCCTCTCCGCAACACTGCACTAATTTGCGTGCGTGTGTGTGTGTGTATGTGTGGTGTGTCGCGTGTGTGTCGCGTGTGTCGCATGTGTTGCCCGGTGTGTAGTTATCCAGTGTGCTCGCTCACCTCGGCGGTTGACGACGGCCCGCCCACACTGACCTTCGCCAATGCTGCCTTCACGCACCTCGCCAACCGCTCGTGGGTAAGGCTTTACATTTGCTACTAACAGCAACTACCTGTCGAGCCACCACTCTCTTATTATCTCTTTCTCTCTGTGCGTCGACGCCACGCAGGAAGAGATGATGGGCGCGCCGTTTCATGAAGTGTTCGCCGTCCATCAGGCCAACTACAAGAAGGTCGCCCACCTCATTTTGAATCGGTACGGCGCGCATTCCCAGTTTGTTCTCGAGGTGGGCGAGCTTGTGGTGACGCAACCCCCCCGCCCCCAAAGGCCGCCCTTGACGTCGAGCGAGGTCTTCACCTTCCGAGCGCTGATGCGGTGCGGCGGCGGCAAGTTCCTGCGCATCACCGAGAACGTCCAGTTCTTCTACGGCACCAATGGCATTGTGCGTCTCACCAGGACACATTCAACATTGCGCGCGCGCACACCACAAGTCTCACATACAACACGCACCACCGCACACGCACGCACGCAGTTGAAAGAGACGCTGGTGTGCGTGATCAACTGGCAAGAGGGACACCTGGAGGAGGGCGAGGTCTTGGAGTGGATCCCCCTTCGCACCCTTTTCAACGCGCCCCCGGGGGCAGCCAGCCACAGACCCGGCTACGTCGCCCACCAGCACCAGGGCGCCGCGACCCCCTCAAATCCCAACAACTGCGATCCCAGCGCGTACCCGCACAGCGCTCTCTCGTCTTCGTCTTCCCCCGAATCCTTTCTCTATCTTCCGTCGGCTCCGGCTTCATCTTCGGCGTCAGCGCCTTCTTCCACCACGCCTGTACATCTCTCCTTGGCTCCGCAGCAGCAGCAGCAGCAGCAGCAGCCTCACCACCAGCCTCCACTTCATTCGCACCACAACCGGCCGCCTCCCCCACCACCGCCGCATTCCACATCCCGGCAGGCCAGCCATGCTTCCCTGCCGTCGTCGTCTTCACACGCACCCACTTCTACCCACCTCCCGCGTCACTGGCTGTGACGCAAGTCAGGTCAGACAATTTTGCCAAAACAAAGGTCCCGAAGAAGAAACATCATCAGACTGTGCTGGCCACTGCACTTCACCTGATTGGTCATGACATCGGAATGTGCCACACATTCATGTGGTTTTGCCCCCTTATTGTCTGGTTTAGTAGGCGTTTTACAAAGGGGGGCAGCCAAGGTCTCGGACGGGAAGAATGATCGGAATGTGCCACCGTTTCGCTCTTTTTCTCCGAAGTCGCCCACAAAGTACAGAGGTGCTTTATCAGCTGTCTTTTTGTTTTCATCCATGAGCGCCCAACACACCTACATGACTTTCCCCTGTCGACACCAGTGCTGCACACACCTGGTGAACGGCCAGCGCCACAGGTACAAGACAGCACCAGCACGGGATGAGCACGAGCGCACCACCTACCACCACGCCTGCAAGGAAAGTGAGTGTGTGGTGTGCTTGTTGTGGGCAGATCAGCT
>NW_004457319.1:61066-61695 GCF_000313135.1 Acanthamoeba castellanii str. Neff | reverse complement strand
CGCCTTCTTCCACCACGCCTGTACATCTCTCCTTGGCTCCGCAGCAGCAGCAGCAGCAGCAGCAGCCTCACCACCAGCCTCCACTTCATTCGCACCACAACCGGCCGCCTCCCCCACCACCGCCGCATTTCACATCCCGTCAGGCCAGCTATGCTTCCCTGCCGTCGTCGTCTTCACACGCACCCACTTCTACCCACCTCCCGCGTCACTGGCTGTGAGCGCAAGTCAGATCAGACAATTTTGCCCCGTAACAAAGGTCCCTCCAGTGTGCTGCGACCAGTTGTGACCGTTCCCGAAGAAGAAACATCTTCAGACTGTGCTGGCCACTGGGCTGACTGGACGTCAAGTCTCCTCAGCAACGTCGTTGCGGCCCAGCAGAAGGGAAGAAAAAAAGAAGAGAGAAGACGGGGGACGGTAGGTTCGTAAAACAGAGGTGAACACAAGCGAAGAGCCAGCGGGCGCGATGCAGCGTGGCGTGTGGGAAGAGAAGATGGATTTTCCAAGGCTTCAGCCGAGGGGTCCGGTGCCGCTGCCGAGCCTCGGTCTCGCCGGCCCTTCCCCACCAGCACCATCAACAACCATCACCACTGGCCCAGCTTTCCCCAACGCCTTCATCATCTTCTTTTTCA
>NW_004457319.1:4072-55968 GCF_000313135.1 Acanthamoeba castellanii str. Neff | reverse complement strand
AAATGTGGCCCGAGCCAAGAACGGAGAAATGGGCACGGAGATGCGCCATGGGCCAGGAGTGCTGTATCGCCGCACAGCTCTCTGATGGAGGAAGCCACCAACCTCCTCAAGGAAATCTGCCTGGAGGGAGGCTAGTGGCACCATCATTAGCTGCTGGGCATGGTCGAGCAGAACATTGTGGCTATCGTGACCCACAGGCAACCCTACGACCTCGACAGCAGGTGATTCAAGCTTCCTCTCCTCCTCCTCCTTCATGGTGTGAAACGTTTGAGCCTTTTGGGGCGAGCCAACACCTGAGGCGAAAAAAGCAGCCCTTCTCCCCATGACTTTCCGGTCTGGAGTCCACCAAATGGCATTCCGATCATTCTTGGCTACATAGGTAGCCTGGTGAAGTGCGGGCTGACTGGACGTCAAGTCTCCTCAGCAACGTCGTTGCGGCCCAGCAGAAAGGGAAAGAAAAAAAAAGAAGAGAGAAGACCGGGGGACGGTAGGTTGGGAAACAGAGGTGAACACAAGCGAAGAGCCAGGCGGACTGCGGGCGCGATGCAGCGTGGCGTGTGGGAAGAGAAGATGGATTTGCCGAGGGGTCCGGTGCCGCTGCCGAGCCTCGGTCTCGCCGGCCCCTTCCCCCACCAGCACCATCAACAACCATCACCACTGGCCCAGCTTTCCCCCAACCGCCTTCATCATCTTTCTTTTTCTACGCCTCCAGGTGCACAACCTCCTCTCCCAGCCCACCCGCCGCACCAGCAACCACTACACGCGCCGTCACGGCCTCTTCCGGCCGGGGGCGGCCCTCAGGTGCAGCATCACCTGAGCGGCCAGTTGGGGCACGTACGCGCCTGCAACTTCTGCCGCGTCGCACATACCGCCTGCGACTCGTACGCTATCTACCCAACAATAATATAAATAACAATACAAATATAACGTCTAATTATTATTATTATTATTATTATTTACACTTTGATGCTACACGGCGACAGGGAGCGACCGTGTGGGCGGTGTGTGCGGGTGGGGCGCGGCAACCTGTGCTCTGATGTGCCTTCGCGCAAGCGGGGTCGACCGCCCAAGGTCGTGGACGGCCCACCAGTGGTGGAGTCGTACGAGCAACCGCTGCAGCAGCCCCGGCGACAAGCCGATGCCGCGAACCGCAACACACACATCAAGCAGGAGCAGCAGCCGCACCACCTGACCGGTGGTGCATCATCGGCCGATGGCCCACAGGCACCCAACCTGAACGCGAGCAGTACCAGCCCGCGCAGCGGTGCGTGCGCCGCATTACAGTGATGAGGTGTGCGGTTGATGTGGATTTCCGCTGCGCCTGGCTGATGAGCGCTATCAATGTAACAGACAACACAGAGGAGAAGCAAAAGAAGAAGCAGAAGCTCGCGGCGAGAGTAGAACCGGAGCCGAGTCCGCAGAGGGAGGAGGAAGAGCCGATGAGTGCCGACAGCAAGCTGGGCCTGCTGACGCGACTGGTGGAGATGATGTCCGGCGAGCTACGCGACGTGAAGCGCGACAACGAGAGGCTCCGGGCCAAGGTCAAGCGGCTCAAGTCGGGCCTTCAGGACACCAAGAGCCAAGTCGAGTACCTGCTCGCCGCCGATCGACGGCGCACTCAGCTCGAGGAGGACGAAGCCAAGCGACGACGAGACAGCGCCAACAACTACTTCAATAGCGGAAGCAACAGCGCGACAGACCAGCAGCTCCAGCAGTACCAGCAGCAGGTTCTCCAGCGATTTAGTGCGCCAGTCACAGCGCTCACACCGGGGCAAAGGCCGCTTTCAGCGCTGATGGAGGTGCCTGGTCTGGGCGCAGCGCAGCGGCACTCGTCCTGGTCGTCCACGGGAGCGTCGTCGCCCTCACCACCGTCGACGTCGCCATCGGCCAACGTACCGGCCTCCTCCTTCTCCTACGAACTCTCGGTTCTCCATGGCGGGCTGTCGCTGCCAGTGATCACGGAAGCCCGACACCTGATGCCTTTCCTCGGCCCCTACAACATCCCCTCTCCCTTCGCCGTGCCCGATTTCAGGTTTGTCCATACGACTGCGGTGTGTGTCGTGTCGTGTGTCGTGTCGTGTGCCGTCGGCAATACAGCACTGTTATTAACAACACACGCATGTAGTTTTCCCGTGTGCTCGTTCTTGACGGCTTCGATATTCGAGGATACGTCACCGGCATTTGCCTACGTCAATCCCGCCTTCATGCGTCTCACTAAATACTCTTGGGTACGGCACAACCCGCCCCACCTACCACCCACCACCGTGTAACAAGCGTGTCATGCGTGTGTAACCCAGAATGATATCATCGGTGCGCCATATGCGATGCTGTTTGCTGTCAACGAAGAGCACTACCGGGCGTTGGCGCCAATCATGATCAATAGGTAAGGTCAACTGCCAACCAAGGTTACTGCTTTTTGTTGGTTCTCTAAGGGGCTTTTCCGTCGTAACGTTGTGGTGTGTGTGCGTGTGCGTGCGTGGTGTGTGTGTGTGTGTGTGTGGCGCGGCATCAGACCGCCCATGACGGTGAGCGACATGTATCGAATCCGAGTGCTCATTCGGTGCAAGGACGGCAAGCTGCTGCGAGTCAACGAAAACGTGCAATTCTTCTATGATCAGCAGGGCAACGTATGCAGTCTCCTACGCGTACCGGTCTTCTGCAATCGGGCACACGAACTGACGCGTCTTGTGTGGTGTGGTGAGTTGTGTGTGTGTGTGTGTTATGTTGTGTATTGTGTTGTGTGTGTTGTGTGTATTGGATGGTAGACTCGGTACTCGCTCATGTGCATCCTCGACTGGGAGGAGGGCTGGCTGGAGGAGGGCGAGAGCTACGGATTCGACCACTGGGTGCCGATCGTCAAAGTGCTCTCGCCCAAGATCGAGGACGTACCGTCCCACCCGCCCTCCAGCCAGAACTCTTCATCCCCCTTCGACGATCCCACGCAACTCTATCGATTCTCCTCGATCACCACCTCTGCCTCTGCCACGACCTCCGAACCACTATCGCCGCTGGACATATGCAACGCCACGGCCATCGGCACCACCACCAACAACGACAGCGACAGCGGTGGGAACAGAGCTCCACTGACGCCAGGGCTCGACGCTTTCCTCTCCAGCCACTTCCCCTCTTGGTGATGCTGTCGACACCTGTAAAATTGGACATATATTAAAAGAAAAGTAGAAAAGAAAATACGAAGATGATGGAAGAGGGGGCGGAGCCGAGGCCAAATGCAGGATCTCCTGGGTCAGTCATAGGTCTGGCATGTAACTACTGTAGAATATCCCATACCGCCTGCGAAGCGTACGGCCTCATTTGATTGATTGAAGAAATTCAAGAAAAATGTAGAGGATGCCCTCAGGTATTGATTCACATTATTGTTTTTCATATTTTGGTGGGTGCAGGCAGAGGCCGTGCAGGCGGTGCCAAAAGACCGGACGTGCCCACCTGTGCTCGGACGTGCCCCTCCGCAAGCGCGGACGCCCGCGCAAGGGCAAAGACGACGCAGTGCAGCAAGAGTCAGTGGCCACCGACGCGGCCAGCGCACGCAAAGCAAACCACCGCCACAAGACGCCCTCTGCTGCTCCCCTCGCCGTCGCACCGGCGCCGACTCAGGCCGAGGCCTGGACGCCCACGTCACCACCGCAGCAAACAGGCCGACCCGCCCACACACCACAGGCCCGGTCGACACAAGCCCAGGGTCCACCGAGGCCACAACCCACGCATCTGCCGCACCATAGCGCACGCAGTGGTGGCGGCGCCGGCGGCCAACTCGAGTCGGACAGCGCGGCAGCAGCCGGCAGCGGCGACGGCGGGGCGACGGGAGAGGACCGCGAGGTGCTGAGCAAGCTCAACCTGCTGACGAGCATGGTGGAGATGATGGCCGGCGAGATGCGGGAGATGCGCCGGGACCACGATAAGCTTAAGACCAAGCTGCGCAAGGTGGTGGGCAAGATGAAGGACGTCAAGGCCAAGCAGGCCCAGGCCGACATCCGCTCGTCCCTCGCCTTCGCGCAGATTCAGCACCAGCATCAGCACCAGTACCAGCACCAGCAGCACAACTACAACCAACCCCACCACAACCAACAACAACACAGCCACGGCCAGCACCACACGCAGCAGCAGCAGCAGAACGAGTGGCAGGCGACTGGACCACTGCCGCGTAAGCGACAGCGGCTCGCGTACGACGACGAGGACGATTACGAGGATGAGGTGGTGCAGATGCGGGGCTACGGCTACGGCGGCGGCAGTGGCTTCGAGGAGCAGCAACAGCAACAGCAGCGAAGAGGCCTCGGAGGCGACAGCGGAGAGGCTGAGCAGGGCCACCACCACTCGACGCTGGTGCCGCTGCCGCTGGTACCGGTTCACTCGCGGTCGATCGTGGAGGAGGTCGGCCGGTTCGCGCCCTTCCTCGCCCAGTACAACGTCTCGGAACACGCGTTTGCCGTTCGCGACCTGAGGTACTCTCTCCTGTCTAACTGTTATCATTTTTTTTTAAAATTGTTGGCGGCTGACATTCCTGACATTCGTTAAAAATGGCGTACCACCAGTCGGCCGATCTGTGTGATCGTGTTCCGGTCGGTGTACGACCCCGCGCCGCCGCTCCTGCTGTACGCCAACAGCGCGTTCGCCGACCTGCTGTCCTACTCTTGCGTACGCGTCAACGGACCCTCCGCGGGGTGCTCTGTGCTCGAGCTCTCTGACTGTGTGGTGGTGGTGGGTGGGTGGGTGGCGAAACTTAGGGTGAGCTGGTGGGATCGCCGATCCATAACATCTGCGTGCCCAACCGGAAGTTGACCGCTCAGTTCGCCTCCCTGTGCATTAATCAGTACGCCGACAATGTCAATCACATGTGATACACACGCAGTACCTGCAGCCAGCTAAACGGTTGCTATGTTGGTTGCGGCCGAAAAACAGGAAACCCATGTCGGCCAGTGTGGTGTATTTCATGACTCCGCTGTTTCGGCGGAGGGACGGGCGGATGCTGCGCACCCAACAGAACGTGCAATTCTTTTACGATGCCCAGGGCCATGTATAATCTCTCTCTGTGTGTGTGTGTGTGTGCGTGTGTGTGCGTGTGCGTGTGTGTGTTTCATGTTATGCAACGCATGCTCACACGCATACGCACACGCACGTGTAACAGGTCAAGTACGTGCTGTCGAACTTGCTCGATTGGCGCGAGGACCAACTGCGCGACGGTGAGGAGCTGGGCCAATGGCTGCCGCTGGCCGACTTTCTGCCCGTCTCCTCTTCGTCACCGGCGTCCGACTCGTCCTCCCCATCTCCCATTCCCGCACCATCACCATCGTCGTCGTCTGCCCACCACTGGCCAAGGAGCCAGCCGCCAGCGCCGTCGGCGACAACGTGGAATGCACACACGGCCAGCAGCGCGGCTGTAGAGGAGGCCCGCGGCCACCACCAGACCTTCCAGCACATGCCAGCGACTAACCATCAACCACCACTGGCACAACACCATAGCCACCACCAGCATCACCACCACCGGCAGTACCACTACCAAACAGCAGCCCCGATGGCAGCGCCCTCGCCCCCACTAAGCGACTTCTCCTACCCGCCTCCATCCACATCACCATGGCACGACCATTTCCTGTAACAGGGCTATTCACTGAGGGCGTAGGAAGCTTGCTAGGCGCAGATAAGTGATCTCAGCGTCAGCATATGTATAAATTCATAAGGCCAATATTACACCCAAGAGAAAGCAAAGACATCTCAGGATTGGATAAATTTGATTCTTATTGATGGTTGTACACCATGCAACCTATGAAAGGCTAAGGGATATAGCCTTGGAGGGTTAAAATAAAGCATGTCATGGTGCATCTCCATCACAAGTTCCTAAATTTGCTGTGCAGCCACCACCACTGCCACTGCCATCAGGTGGAGCATGTTTGGCTACTCCCCTGCTCTCTGCCACACCCTCCTCAAGCTTGCTGGCTCCATATGTCAGCAGAGCAAAGCCTGGAGATATGAGGCATAACAACCTCCAATTGGACCCACAAAAGCACACAAACAACAGACACAATCATGCTTTGTCCAGGAAGGTGCATAGACAGGTGACTGTGAAGGTGTTGTGTGTGTTGTGTGTGTCATGGGTGAAGAACTGGGAAGGGCATGAGAGAGATGTTGCCCCAGGCTCTCCCTGCCAATAACCATCTTATCCCACTTGAAGTTCTTGGCACAGAGAGGAATGAAGACCTGCTTCCTCAGGCTGTGTCTTGTGCAAGTGTACTCCAACATGGCTTGGCAGGGAATCATGCCATAGGAGAGATCAAGGAAGCCAGCAACTAATGCTGGATTTCATTGAAGAGGGCAACATCAACAGTCCCAAGATTCTGCTGAAATTTTATTCCATGTTCACCAAAGCCCTGCCCATTATTTCCACCAAAAACTATTGCTCAGTAACAGAGAGTTTGACCTGGACATAAATCAACAAAATTCAACCAACAAACAGAGGCCATTATTATGCTGTTTTCTCTCTCACTCTGCAGCACTTTCACCTTGATTAGTTCTCTGTGTACTGGTGTGGTGCCCTCACCTTTAAAAATTACACTTTAAAAATTACACCACAAGAACAACAAGCAGCAGCCAAGAATGGCAGTTTTGTTCACTGTGTTTCTTCTGTTTAGCCTGTTCCGTAAAAGACATTGGTCCCACTGGGTTTCGATCCCAGTACCTTATGCGTGTAAAGCATACGTGCTACCGATTGCACCATGGAACCTCTCACTACGACCATTGTCACTGCTCCCCAGCTTGATCCGGGCCCCTACACTCGCCACCGCCAGTCGGGACAGCTGTTGAATGGGTTCTGGTTGGGACCACACGCCTCCGCCAACCCTTTTTTCTCACCGTGTTCCTCACACTTGTTAACAATTGTGACGAAAACCTGCCGTTGTTTTCGAGTAATCACCATGCCCTACCAGAGGAAAAGGTACACGTAGAGAAGGCAGAAGAGGCCGAACACGTTGAGCGCAACGTAGATGTCGAAGGCGAGCATGGCCTTGTTGAAGGCGTTGAAGGAGTAGTGATTGGGCAGCCACGTGCGCTCGATGTTCTTGATGGCCTCCTCGCGCACCTTGCCTCCCTCCTCCACCCGGTAGATGTGCGCGCTCCACGGTGCGCTGATGATCGTCCACCATCTATTGTGTGCGTGTGCGGTGTGCGTGTGTGTCGTGTGTGTCGTGTGTGAGGTGTCAGAAAAGCACGAGAGTTTTGGGGTGTGGTGTTGTGCGACTGACCTGAAGGGGTTGCGGAAGAACCAGCGCACGAGGTCGGGCTTGGCGCCAAAGTAGGAGGCGATCTCGTCCGAGTACTCCCAGTGGTTGACCAGCTGCGGCAGGTGGTGGTCATCGGCCGGGAACACCCGCTTGTGCCTGATCTTGTCGGCCTCCATCTGCGCCAGCATGGCGGGCGTGGACGGCAGCGACACCTGGCCCGTGTAGACCTTCGTCGCCCAGCGCGCCTGCAGCTCGCCTAACGCCGGAATCGAACCTGCGCCAACAGCACATAACAGGTCATCATGTGCGTGTGCGGCGTGTATGGCGTGTGCGGCGTGTGCGGTACCAATCATGGGCCTGGCGCTGCCAATGTAGCACAGCGTGGGGTCGTTTGGATCGAAGACCAGCTTGTAGGCGTTGTAGCGGAAGTTGTGGGCCGGCAGGAGGAAGGGCAGATTGGAGAGGTAGCCCGTGGCGAAGATGATCAGGTCCACGTCCTCGGGCTTGGACTCGTTGGTGAACCACACGCGCTTGCCCTCGATCTTGGCGATCCCGCGACGCGCCACCACCTTGCCGAGGGCGGCCTTGTCGACGATGTCGCGGCTCTTGTTGAGGAAGCCGTGGAAGTAGGCGCACGACGGCTGCCACTCCTTGATGCCGCTGCCTCCCTTGCCCCACATCATCTCAATAATCCCGTACCGTCCTGCACACACGACAACTCAGTGATTGCTTGCGCACACAGTGCACACGACGCACACACTTACCGATCCAGACGAGCCAGCTCTGGAAGTCGGAGAATCCCAGCAGGCGCTGGTGCTTGGTGAACACCATGTCGGCCGGCTGGTTCGCACCGACGGTTCGGTCCTGGAACCAGGTTCCCGACCTGATGGCGAGGATGGTGCGCGAGGCCTTCTCGCACACTTCGGCCACGTCGCTGGCGCTTTCGCCGCCGCCCACGATGAGCACCGTCTTGCCCTTCATCGCCTTCGTAGGGTACTTGTAGCAGTGACTGTGCATCATTTCGCCTTCGCCGCACACACCGCACACCGCACACATCGCTCAGTCAATAACGCCACCCAAAGTGTGCGAGAGAAGCGTGAGTGTGTGCGGTACCGGTGAAGTGAGTGAAGGGTTCCTCGAGGTGGGTCTCGCGCGGCACCTGGTGCTGTCCCGAGCAGCAGACCAGGATGTCGAAGTGGTGCACCTCCTTCTCGGCCTCGGCGCCGCCAGATAGGCCCGCGTTCTGCTCCTCCTCTTGGTTGGGCATGACCACGACCTTCCACTGCTGGCCGTCCTTGGTCTTGCGCGCCTTGTGGACCTTGTGCTGCAGCTTGATGTATGGGTACAGCTCGAAGTGCTTCGCATAGTCCTGGCAAAAGAAAAGAAAAGAGAAGAAAAGAAAAGAATATGCTGTTATTTCACATACCAAACAATATTTATAAATAAATAACTAAAAAAGGTGCGTACCTTGAGGAAGTCGAGGACTTCGGTGTGGGTCGGGAAGTGGCCGAAGCTCTCGGGCATCGGGAAGTCGCTGGCGTGCAGGTACGACTTGGAGGCCGTCGCCCTGGTGTTCCTGAAGCATCCGCCTGCGCCCAACCGCACACGCCGCACACGCATGACCGCACACGGGTGGCCACAGTGTTAGAAGAAATACAGCGAGGGGAGAGCGCTCCGGAGCGGTTGGATGAGTGAAGCGTACCGGGCTTGTCGGTGTAGACCCAGACGCCGCCGATGGAGTTGGTCTGCTCGAAGAGCACGACGTCGTCGAGTCCCTCCTCGACGAACCACTTGAGGGCGTAGAGACCGTTCCAGCCGCCGCCCACGATGCACACGCGCGGCTTGCGCGTCAGCAGCTTCGCAATCTCGGGGTGCGTCGGCGCCTGCATCTGAAGATTTCTTTTTCTCGCCACTCGCAATCACTCAAATCAACTGTTTAATTCGCTGCTTTGAACGGACAAAAAGAAATAATTCAACAAATAAGAAAATGATAAATAACAAATAAATTTTATTAATTGTATTGGTGCAAGCATGGAACGTGAAGAAGGAGAAGCAGGGGGTCCTCCACCACCACTCTCGGTGTGTTCCTGGCACTACTGAGTTGCTGTCGGCGCGTCTGCCATGGCTGACTTCTGCAATTCTTCACAGGTTGCTGAGGATGGTGCCAACGGGCCGTGGAGGAGGTTGCCGGTATGCCAGGTGAATGGGACTCGCGTTGGCCAGACCGTGCTCGTGCGTGCACGCCTCCACTGCGTTCGCCCCAGGGGTACGGCCATGCCCCTTGCCTTGGAGTACACCATCTTTTCAACTTGAATTTATTACTTTTTTTGCCGGTGCGTGCAGGCAACAAGCTGGTGTTCCTGGTTCTGCGCGAGGAGACGTGCACCGTTCAGGCCGTGCTGGCTCGGAGCGAGACCATCCCCGTCGAGACCATTAAACTTGTCGGCCGGTTCTGCTCTCCAGCATCTCATCGATCCACAACACACACACGCACACACCCCACTCAAACTGAGAATCGCGTGTCGTGCGTGTGTCGTGTGTCGTGTGTGCTGTGTGTGCAGGGCGGGCCTGGAGTCGCTGGTCGAGGTGGAGGCCGACGTGGTCGCGCCTGGGGCCACGATCAAGGGGTGCACGCAGAAGGACGTGGAGCTGGCCGTCCGCGGCATCGCCATCATCAGCCGGCCCGTCAAGCAACTACCCTTCATCATCGAAGAGGCTTCGTGCCTTCACAACTTCGATCCACACAGCAAGGACTTGCTGGTGGACAAGATCGAAGCCAAGATCGCCGCTGCCCGGGATGCGCTCGACCAGTCCCTGAGTAATTACCACGCCAACACATAGCGACACGACACGACACGACCAACGACACGACCACCGACGCGACACACCGATGGCTGTCATGACGCTCAATCGTGAAACTTTCATTTGTTATGCGGCACAACCCCACTGAGCAGAGGCGCAATCGAGCGACACGAAGGAGATGGAAGCGAAGCTGGACGAGCTTCGACACGAGCTGCAGCGCTCATACCGACTCAAGATCCCGAGTAGTGTGAAGTGGGACAACCGCGTTCTCGACCTCAGAGTACGCTTTGCTTGGTGTGTGTGGTGTGTGTCATGTGTGTGTCGTGTGTGTTCTGACCAGCCGGATGGGCAGACGCCAGCGAACCGCGCCCTGTTCAAGATCAATTCAGGCGTGTGTCAGCTCTTCCGCGAATTCCTGCTCGCCAAGGGGTTCATCGAGGTCCACACCCCCAGGATACGTTCCGCGCCTTCGGCTGGACACCCCGAGTTCAAGCTGCGCTACTTTGACGGTGCGTGCACCATGGTTGATTCTGTACTCCCTAGACTTACCATTCCAACACGCAACACGCAACACGCACCGCCGCACACACTCAGATGAAGCGTTCCTGGGCCATTCGTCGCTCCACCTGCAGGGTGCCATCTGCGCCGACTTTGAGCGCGTGTTCGAGATCGGCCCGGTGTTTCGTGCGCACGCCGCCACAACGCACCGACACCTTAACGAGTACACCGGCCTCGAGTTCGAGATGGCCATCAACGAGCACTACCACGAGGTATACAATCGCACACACGCACACGCAACACGCAACACGCACACGCACACACACGCACTCACAGGGGCAACGTTACATGCACAGGCAGTGGATGTGGTCGACGAACTGTTCGTGTGGATATTTGACGGGCTCAAGTCGCGTCATGCCGACGACCTGGCCGCTGTGCGGGCGCAGTACCCAACTGCGGAGGAGCTCGTCTATGCGCGTCCGACGCTGCGGCTCACCTTCCGCGAGGCCATCGCGCTGCTCAACAACGCGCCGGCCGACGGTGATCTGACGGACCGCTTTCTCAGGCGGCATGTGCTAGACGACTTTGACGACCTCGTGACTCACGCGGACGAGCGCCGGCGCCTGATGCGAGCGGTCAAGCAGCAGTACGGGGTCGACTTCTTCATCGTGGACAAGAGCCCCTCGAATTGCACGTCCCGCTTTGTCATGCCCTGCCCGCACGAGCCGGTGCGCTGCCCAGTCCACAATAACAACACCAACAATGACACTCACTGGACGCATCATGACAGAGATATGTCAACGCCTTCAAGGTCTACCTGCGACATGAGGAAGTGGGTTCGGGAGCACAACGCATTCACGATGCGCGCATGCTCGAACGCGGCACCAACCCTGGCATCACACAGGTGCGGCCTCACGCTCACGACAGACGACACAAGGCACACTCACATCGTGTACATGTGGGAATGAAGGCCCTTGCTGAGTTGCTGCAGTACGGAGCGCCGCCTCATGCGGGATGCGCCATCGGACTCGAGCGGCTGCTGATGGCGTACTTCAACCTCTTCAACGTCCGCTACCTGTCTCTCTTTCCGCGCACAGCTGAGCGGATGACACCGTGACGCCGGTGACATTGCAAAGAAAGTTCAATTGCGGACCAAAAGGAGCAGGGCAGATGTGCTCTTCTCTGTTTGACGCCCGGTACTCCCTGCTGCTCGCGGTCTTGGCCACGACGGGAATCAGCAATCGTGTTCGGATTCGGTCACGGCGATGATGGCCATGATGCCAAAGCCCAGCAGGACTCCGAAGAACTGGACGCCCACGTCCAGCAAGCCCATCCAACCCTTGCGCGGCTGCACAATGCGATGATGATGTGAGCCTCTTACCAAAGCATGACACACGCGACACACAACACGACACGCACGACACGCACGCACGACAAGTAGGAGGCAAGGTACGTGAGAGTTGAGCTCAGGCATGAGATCGGCGAGCGCGATGTAGAAGAAGCCGCCGGCGGTGAAGGCCAGGATCCACTTGTTGGCGTCGGTCACGGCGCGGCCGACGCCGAGACCGATGATGACGCCCAGGAAGGCCGTGCAGGCGGTGATGAAGTTGAACGCGAGCGCCCACGGCTTGGTGAAGCCGGCCTTGATGAGCACGCCGTAGTCGCCCAGCTCCTGCGGGATCTCGTGGAAGGCGACGGCGAGGCTCGTGCTCAGGCCCATGCTCAGGCTCTGGCTGTAGGCCGAACCAATCGCCAGACCGTCCACGAAGTTGTGGAACACTGCACACGACACACGACACAGCACGACACGCGTCAGAACACAATCAGAGCACACAGCAGGGCGATTGGGGGAGTGGTTGATGGCGGGGCGGTACCATCGGAGATGAGATTGAGCCAGCCGTAGGTCTTGACGGTCTTCATGAGCTCCACCTGGTTGGAGCCGAAGCGGCGAATGCGGCCCTTGAAGCCGGCCCTCTGGCGGAGATCATCTTCGTCGCACGCCTCGCATTCGTTCTCGGCGTCCTCCTTGGCCTTGGCCTTGTCCTTCGCCTCGTCCATCTCCAGCTCGTCATCGCTGCTGTTGCTGCTCTCCTTTTGCAGCCCGTGGCCATGTTGAACTGCGACAAAACGCACGCAACACACAACACACACAACACACACGACACACACGACACACAAAACGCGCAGGGCGTCAATGATGATACTTCACTCCCACAGTGCACGCGGTTGGGAGTGGGCTGGCACGTACTCTCCTTGCCAAGCACGAGAAGCAGCATCTTTTCGATAAAGAAGAAAAAGAAAACGCCGACCAGCACCAGCGCCAACGGCTCGAGATAGCTCTTGTCCTGGATGCGTGTGGTGGAGACAAAGTGAGCGCAATTCTTTTGGTCGTGCTGAGCGGAGTGGAACAGAGCAGAGAGCGTACGTCGTGGTCGTCCTCCTCGGCGGAGTGCTCCTCGTGGGCGTGTTCGTCGTGGCCGCCGCCCGAGTGGCTGTGGACCTCGAGCACCTCCGGCATCAAATGCAACACTGAACGGTGATTTGGTGAGTCACACCGTGCCAATGCAACACTCGCACAATGTACGACACAACACGACACGAAACACACGACACTGTCAGAGCCAAA
This sequence comes from Acanthamoeba castellanii str. Neff, assembly GCF_000313135.1. Lineage (NCBI taxonomy): Eukaryota > Discosea > Longamoebia > Acanthamoebidae > Acanthamoeba > Acanthamoeba castellanii. The sequence continues at coordinate 42,816 of NW_004457319.1, read as the reverse complement.
CGAGAGCGCGTACCGGCATCGCCGATGAGAGCGCCAACGGCGAAGGAGATCATAAGCATCACCACGAGGTTGTGGATCTGTGTGGGGGGGCCGGGATGTTAGTTTTGCCTCGTCTCATCGACCAATGCAGGGGATAGGTGGGTGACACCACGCGGCCAACGTACCTCGCCCATGATCTTGTGCTTCTGGCTCACCGTGAACGGGATGAGGGCAATTCCAATCAGAGACACCAAACTACATGATCGATGCGGGTGAGACAACCAACACATCATAGTTGGACATATGGTGGCGTCGTGCAAGACATGTACCAGATGATGGCAACGGAGCCCAGTCCTGCCAACCACGACTCCCACTCCTCAGGAGGAACGCACACCTGGACGGATGGTACGATGAAGTCAGCTCTCAATGAAGAAGACGCAGGCAATTTCACACAATTCAGAGGAATGCGGGGTATGTGCACATGCCTCCTCTTCGTGCGCGTGGGCTTCGCCGCAGCCCTTGAGTACCATCAGCACCAGCTGGGGCGTCATCGTCATAAACTCCTCCTCACTAAGGAACCCATCCTGATTTCCCAACCGTTCATCTCACTGATTAGACATGCGCATGGCACACGACACGACACGACACGACACACGACACGATTAAAGCAATCGACACTGTGCGTACCGCGTCGGCATCGTAGTCGGTGAAGAGAGCCTCGGGTGTGAGGCAATACAGTTCAAACTCGGCCTCGGTGAGTTCACGCTTGTCCATCCCAGCTGCGGCCGCCCCCGCATCCGCCCCCTCACCCCCACCCACCCCACCCTCGGCCCGCTCGGCCGAGTGGCCCTCGGTGGTGGTGGTGAGACCGGCAGATGCGGCTCCCAACCCGCCGCTGCCCGCTTTGCCCGACGACGCCGAGATCTTCTGCCGTATCATGGCGCCGATGCGCTGACGCCTGTTGTGGGCATGGTCGTGGTCCTCCTCGCCGTCCGAGTGCGTCTCGTTGCCGTGGTCGTGGTCGTGGTCGTGCTCATGGTCGTGCTCTGTGGAAAAATAATTAGATACCAGGTCCTGTCCGTTGGCCAACCGCAACACAAGCATTCCAAGCATTCCAGAGAATAAAATTGGCCCACCGAAGATGTCGACCAAGAGAGAATGACGGAAAGGAGTGGGGTACCAAACTCGGGGAACATGGCGGCGTGGAGGAGTTCGAGTTCGTGCTCGCTCAGGAGAGTGTCGTTGTCCTGATCGAACATGGCGAAGATCTCATGGAGTGCCTCCTCTTCGTGGTGATGCTCCGTTCCGTTGCCGTGGTCGTGATCGTGGTCGTGGTCCGGGTCGGGCTCGGTGCCGTTGCTGGTGTGGTTGGCTTCGTGGTCGCGAAGCCTCCACCCAGCGAGGGGTGCCGCATCATCGGAGCCCTGGGTCTGGGTCTTAGTGGAGCCCAAGACCGGCACGAGCACGGCCAGTGCGAGGACCAGCGCGAGCAGTGCCAACGAAAGCCGGCGGTGGAACGACATCAACAGAGAGTGGCGAGAAGAGGGAGGAAGGTGTGGTGGTGGGTGCGGTGGGGAGAAAACGAAAACAAGGAGTAAAGCCGAGTCTCCGTGTGTGCGTGCGAGTTGTGAGACGAGTTTTACGCAGGGCGGGCCGACACACCCGGGCGCCTCGCCACGCGATTGGAGGACCTAACTTCGATGCCGGAGCATAGTCGTGCAGTTTATCTTTGTGTGATAAAATCCGACGCGGGCAACTAAGTTCGCTCTCCGAAAAGACCGCCACATGTGGAGGCCCGACGGCCAGACACCTCGAGAAGATGTGCAAGAAGTGTAGTAGTGGTAGTGGGAGTGCGATGCAAAGAAATACAACAATAGTGTGAAGTGTACGAAGCGCTGGAGATCTCTCCAGACACGCGTGGGTATGGGTTCGGATTGCGTCACACAAAGAGCCCAGACTTGGACACTTGGTAGGGGTTGCCCACCCTCGCATCTCCGGCCGTCACTGCTCGCTCAGCGTGAGACACTGGCAAAAGCCAACACATGATGATGGAGAGTGGTACCGGTGGTGGTCTCCTTCATGGGGGTGAGAACGGTGGCAGTGGCGCAGCAGCAGAGAAACTCGTTGCTCCACCCGCGCTTGGTCTTGGACTTGGTGGTAGCGCACCAGTGAACGCCCTGGCCCACGGGCTTATCGTCGCGCCACTTGCCCACATAGTAGCTCCCGTTGCTCCAGTAGAACGTTCCCTTGCCTTCCCATCGCTCACAGTGAGTGTGGGTGCGTGTGCGTGTGCGGTGGTGCGCCGAGAGAACGCACCGCATCGCTTGCCCTCTTTCCACTTGCCGTGGTAGCGCTTGCCGTCGAGGTACCAACACACGCCTCTGCCGTGGGCCTCGCTCCCTCTCCACTCGCCCTCGTATCGCGTGCCATCGCTGAACAGACACACGCCCTTTCCATGAACTGCGCATGCCAACCGTTGAGGTGTGAGTGTGCTTGTCATCTTCTCGGCCGAATTCGCGCGTACCTTCGCTTTGCTTGAAGTGGCCGATGTAAACCATGTCGCCCGTGGAGTTCATGAGCGTGCCCACGCCGTCGAGCTTCCCCATTCGCCACTCACCTGCGAGAATTGGCCAATAATGTGAGCAGAGCTTGAGAGAGAGGCGAGACATTGCTTACAACTCACAAACCTTCGTAGCGGCCGCCCTTTGTCGTGCGGTGACCCACCACGAACTTTCGGGAGATCATGTCCCCTCGGTCTTGGTGGATGTCGACCTGGACCACCATCATGTCCCAATCAGACATCGTGAGCGCTCACCCCTTGAAGGTCCTTCGAAGAAGAAGAAGAAGAAGAGCTGAGGGTACCATCTTGCTGCGGTACACCCACTGCCATGATCGACCGAAGAGATCCTTGACGTTGTGCTGCCCGAATATGTTGTCGATCGCCTGCGGCAGCGAACTATACCCCAGTCCAGGAGAGATTAGAGTGCAAGGCGGCCTACTGACTTTGAAGCAGAATGGTGGCGTACACGATGGACGGGCAGTCGCGTAGGAGGAAGGTGCGCCAGACCCACTCGTCCTGCCCGGCGGTGCGCAGGTCGCGGCTGGTTGAGCACAGGTTCACGAAATCGCGCACGTCCAGAAACGAGCAGAGGTGGAGCCAGAGCTCGGTAGGAAGCGCGTGGAACATGGTGGTGGCTGTCCGCACGTCCACGCGCTCTGGCTTGTTCTGTTGAGCAAAGTGAAGGAAGAGGTTGAAGAGAAGAAATGAAGCGGAGGAAAAGCGATAAGAGGTGAGAACGAGATGGAAGAGGGGGAGCACGTACGGCCTTGAAGCCATCTATGAGTTTCCTGACCGTCTTCATTCTTGTATGTGTCGTCGTTTTCGTTCTTGCTTGATCGTTCTCCGCAGGGCAAACAAGGATGAAGCGGTGGTGTTGGTGTGAATGGTGGCGGTGTGGTGGTGCTCTAAGTGGTCCTTGTGTGATGTTGTCGTGGTGGCTGAAGATGAGAGGATGGAGGGATGAACCCAGGGAGCTGGCAACTTCAAGTGTTCAAACGGCCCTGGCTAGACCATGGCGGAGATTATCCATGTGCGCAGAAGAAAGCACGAAAATAGGAGGCAATTGGCCGTGACCGCCTCGAGACAAGCTCCCACCCAGCCGTCTCCCTCTCACATTCGCGAATTCTACGCAAAGTAGCATGTTTTTGTCGACCTCCCAACGATCCGCCGAAATTTTGCCTGATTGACCGAAGCTAGGGATCGAACTCCACCGCGGCCGATTGACGATCAGCTTCCCAGCTGTCTCAGAGGGTAGTGGGGTCAAGCAGGCCCAGCGCCCGCGCGGTGTCGGCCAGCTGCTCGGGAGACTGGAGGCTGAGCGCGTAGCGATGCCGGGCGCCTACCAGGCACAGCTCCCAGCTGGAGCGGGTGCTGTCCACCTCTGGTTCCTCCGCTTCTTCGTTCCCTTCGCCTTTCTCTTCTTTCTCGCGGTGCGGCCCGGCGACGGCGAGAAATGTGTACCAGTAGTGCTCCAGGTCCAGCTGTTGGGCGAAGGGCTCCACATCACCGAATCGCTCGATCACCAACGATCGCACGCGCTCCACGTCGGGGCCGTCAAACCCCTGTGGTGAGTTTGCTCGTTATTGACTTTCCACAGGTGACCAGGGCACAAGTGGTACCTTCGAGCCTACGAACAAGAACTGGCCGTTATGGGCGCACACGGAAACGAGCTCAGTCACCCAGTCGAACCGGGCCACTATGCGCTCATGGAAAAGCTTGTCGTGCCGCTCGTCGTCCGTGGGCCAACGCGCCCTTGATGTGATCGATCGCCCACCGCGTCGTCAACACCATCGTCATCAATATCGATCAAAAGATGAGAGCCAGTCAGTACCCTTGGTTGAAGAAGTGAGTGAGCGGGAAGCACACGACGCGCCCTCGAAGCGCATCAACCACCGTGCCGCGGCTCTGGTTGTGCAGCTGGTTGCAGGCGATGCCCTTCGGCTCGTCGCCGTCGTCGAGGCAGAAGAGGTTCAGCTCACCCTGCGCCACCACGCGCACGCCACGCAGCTCGTGAAGCAACTCGTCGCGTATCGAGTTGAGCACGTGAAGGGTGCTCAGGATCGGCTCCCGCTCGCGCCGAAGGAAGGGGGCGAGCGCTGGCAGCGCCTGTGCGACGCTGGTCTTGGTGTAGAGATCCTGGCCGCGGAGGAGCGTCAACGTCTGGCCGAACTGGAACGCGATGTACTTGTAGTCGTCGATTGTCAGCTTTTCCTTTCGCTTCTCTGTCGGCTCGCGGCCACCCCTCTTTCGTCGCGGCTGCTCATCGCTGCCAGCACCAGGCGCAGGGTCGGCGGGCGGCACTGTAGTGTCGCCCTGCGTCGTCGTGAAGTCAATCTCGGCGAGCGTTTGCCGCAGGATGTTGAAGTCATAGATCTTGACGCATCGCTTGATCTGGTCGCGGTACTGCGGCATCCGGATCAACTTCAACAATCTGAGAATGGTGATGAAGGTAGACTCGCTCGTTTAGTCCACCAGGCAACAGTGACGCCAACACGAGGTGGTCACAATTGTAGCGCCGGTGACGTACATCCAACGCGTAGCACCGATGAGCTTGGTCCCGATGAGGCGCGTGACCGGCCCGGCAAGCGGTAGCGAGTGCTCTTGCGCGTGCAGACTGTAGGTGGCTGCGCCGGAGTGTTGAGGTTGAGTCTACGACGTGTCATCATGCTTAGTCAACAGGGGATACGAGTACCAAGCAGCGCGTTGTTGATTTCATCGGGGTAGCCCTGGTCGCAGTCCTTGACCACCTTCGACCGGGACTGGTCGGTCGCCCCTGGGGCCGTGGTCACAGTGAAGATGTTTCTGTCGTCGGCCGAACCCGCAATGAACCTCTCGCAGGCCTTGGCGTCGGGCAGCGAAGGAAACAAGTACAGCGTGTCCTCATCCAGCGAGTTCTCCGAACCGTGCCTTCACCACCACGAGTCGTCGTGAGCCAAAATGCATGCGACAGAGTGTAGCAGTTGAACGTGGTCTTCGTACCTGAAGAAAGGAATGCTGGTGGTGTCGATTGAGAATGTCCCTTCGTGGTTCTGGAAGTCTATGACACGCCCCAGACCCAGGACGTCCTTCCAACTTTTCCACTCGTACATCCGCTTCTTGTCCTTCCCCTCAGCTGCGTTGTACGGCTGCCGAAGAAAGCCGTCAGACACAAGCGCTAGCCGGAGAAGTACTGAACACTGTGCGTGTATGCGAGAGAGAGAGAGAGCGCGAGAGTCGTACCTCATCGAGCACAATGTGTTGCCAAGATGGTGATGGAACTGCGGTGGGCGTTGGTCCGCTTCGCTTGTCACCGATGGTAGGAAACAATTTTACTACCTGGTGGGCGAGGCTGGTCAGTTCTGCCTAACCTCCATCGATGTGATCAAGTCGGCGGCGGGGAGTGTACTTGTAGCTCAGGCTTTGGGTAGGTGTCAATCAGGAAGTTGGCCTGAAGCAAGGTTTTGTCCTAATGGTGCGGTGTGGACCAGAGTGTCAAGTCGTGCTCTGCAATGCACCAGCAAGTTGGTTGGCTGCTCACCTTGGAGACAATGACGCGATCGGTCCAGTTGCGCCCAAGCTTGGACTCCACCCACTTCATCTGGTCACTAACTGCACCGATGCTTCCTAGCACACAACGTGCAGTACTGCCGATGAGACAAGAATCGTCCAACACGCAACCGACAGGTAAAGCAGATTTACCAGCTGTGGAAGAGATGACGATTCGCACGTCCAGGCCAAAGGCCAACATGCTGTGGAACGCAGCCAACGCGCCATCTCGCGGTGGCAGATCCCGAAAGAAGCCCTCCTGTGTGCAACACACGCGAGGGATGGAGTGAGTGTTGCCGCGATGGGGTTAAACTCGAGAGGCCTGTCTCTCGCGCTCGTAAGAAGGGAAGAGCACCTCGGCAAAGGCGGCCCGGAGCTGCTTCTTGTACTGCGAGTTGCAAAACCAGTGTAGCGGCAAGAACGGATACTCGCTGCTGCGCTCCATGGCGGCGCCTTCGACAGCCCTCTTCCCACCTGCGCAGCGCCATGCGTTTTTTATTACTTATTTAAAAATATAAAATAAATAAATAATAATAATTATAACACGCACGCGTGGCGGAGGGCGGAGTGAAGCGCTGTAGGATGCCCGCCTCGAATTGGTAGAGGCAGTCGAGGTCCACCAGCACCAGCACCGCAGGCACCATCTCTGCTGAGGATTAATTTATAAAGTAAAAAAATATTATTATAATTGTCATTTCGTTGCACGTTTTCTTTGCCGCGTTATGAGAATATTGCGAGAAAAGCAGAAAATGTCGTGGTTGGGCGCTCCAGAAAACCCAAATAAAATTGATTAGCGAATTGGGAGAAACTTGCCAGCAAGGTCGATGGCGGAGATGTTCTCTTCTTATGTTCTGCCTGGGGACCAATAGGCGGACTGGACAGGCTCTGCAGGGTAACCACAACAGTTTGCTATTCCTATCTATTTTGCTATTTCGCCTTTTTTTATGTACGAGCTGCAGGAGATGGAGGCGAGTGAGGACGAAGTTGAGAGAAAGCTGAAGACGATGGAACAAGCGGAGGAGGAGCAGGGCGAGGCACCAGTGCCGATGGAAGTGGGCGAAAGGAGAGGCTCGGTGGTGTGCGGCGGCGTGCAGATGCCCACCGAGCTGTGGCACCAGGTGTTCGCGCACCTCGACCACGTCGCGCTCTGCCACACCGTGAGCCTCGTCTGCTGGTACATCCTCCCCCCCCCGGACCATTTCATCGGGTTCGAAAAAGATTTATGATTAATCGCAACACCGAGCGCTTTGCTGGAAACATAAAAAACAAAAAAATGGAATAAAATAGAAAATGCCAGCTGTGCCGGCAGTGTGCGCCACCAGTGACGCACTACTGCGACCAACTCTCTCTACGGTTGTGGTTTGTTGCGCAGGGACTGGTATCACCTGGCCAACTCCAATGCTCCCTGGCGCGGCGCCTTCCAGCGCATGTGGCGCCTCCCCTCAAACACGCCCGAAGGCCCCGGCACGCGTACGGCCACCTTCGCCTCGCTGGCCACACGCTCACTCACACCGTACGCGCGAGGCAACTAATCAATCCATCATCGGCGCACATAACCTCTCAGCGACCTGGAAGGCGCGCTTCAAGCGAGTTCTCAACGTAGAAACCAACTGGAGGAACAAGAGGAAGAAGCAGACGGTGCTGAAACTACGATGGTACGGTCAGCCTCACCCGTGCACTGTAGGCGGGTCCGGTGCTAATTCCTCCAATGTAGCGGTAAGGTGATGATGGTCGATTTCAACGATCAGTACCTGACCTCCGCATCCGAGGACGGAACTGTGCGACGTACGCAGCTGCACCACCTCGCGCCCCAGCTCGCCCACCAGTGTGTGGGCTGATGAGTTAACACCAATGAACGCGTGGTGACATAACATGTGTTTACATTCATATAGTGTGGGATCTGGCCGTGGAGAGTGGGGAGTGCAAGGCGACCAAGGAGAGGATCCTGCACGGGCATCACAGATGGGTCAACTGCGTGCAACTGGACGGCAAGTGGCTCGCGGTACGGCGGCCAGTCGGTTCCTGTAGATTGGTTGTGTAAAGCGGAGCTGACGAGGCTCACCTTCGTCATATCTAGAGCGGAGCAGACGACATGGCCATTCGCTTGTGGAACATCGCCAACCCGGTGGATTCGTCGGCCATAGAGGAAACAGCGCTTGTACATAATAACGTCACCCTCGCTCCTCCTTCGATCGCCGTTCCTGACTTTCTCTTCGCGCCAGACTCTGCTCGGACACACAGGCGCGGTGCTTAATGTGCGATTACAGACGAGAAATGGAATCTTGGCTTCGTGCAGTGCGGACCGATCCGTGATATGTACGGCGTGAATCTCCCTCATCGCTGCACTACACATCTCGTAACTTCGGCCAACTCAATGCCCATTTGTTTTGCCCACAAGGTTGGGACGTGGAGACGAATCAGCCGATGCAACGCTTGCGAGGACACCTCGACGGGTAATGCTCCCACTGTAATAATTATTATTTTCACTGCATTGTGTGCCTGTGCGTTCTGTGTGTGCGTTGCTGAAGCGTGCTCGATCAACTCAGCGTGCGTGGGCTGAGTCTATCGGACGACGGCAACGTGATCGTATCCGGATCCTACGACAAGACGTTGAAGGTCTGGGACCGCAGAGCGGGCATCGCTCATCGTACGCTCGAATTCAAGGGGCCAGTGTCATGTCTTCACCTATCTGATTCGCACGTGGTATGCACCACTCTCTGGTTTTCCTCCCTTCTTCTTCTTCTTCTTCTGTGGGCGTGCTCGTTCATGGTGTATGTTTGTGTTCTTGCCCCGCTTCAGGCCGTGGGAACGTACGCCGGCGAAGTCCACCTCTACGACTTCCCTTCCCTGCGCACGGTCAGCATAAGTAACCGTCATGGCCGGGTGTGGTGCGTCCAGTACGACCCAGTGCGCGACAGACTGGTACGAACACGCACGCACCCAACCCACCCACCCTAAAGCTCTTCCTTGCATCTCTTACGATGGGTTTGGGGCGACAACAAGGTGAGTTCGATGACATGGGTCAGGACGGACTGGCCTAAGTCGGGCACCTACGCGATCGAAGCGCCGGCGGCCATCTCGACTGACGGCATCAACAGCTTCAAGTTCAACGACCATCTGCTGGTGCGTGTTAGTGCAATCTCCCGTTCGCCGCGGCTTTTGATCCTCTCACTCCGCACGCTCACAATCCCACGCCGATCGGTGCAGGTGTCTGGCGGCTATGCGGAGGTGACCATGTCCAACTATGACATTTAGGTGTGCGACCGCTTAAGGTGGCGTTCGCAATGGGACCAATCGTGCGGGTGCAATTTCCGCGTTGAGCGAACGGCTTGTTTTTGTCGACACGCCCCAAATTGGTCTGGGACGTTGTCGCGGTGCGTCAATAATCAAGAACGACGATTATCGTCTCATCCATCCATTCAGCAGCACAAGCAAGAGCTAGGTAGAGAGGCAAATATATATTTTTAGAGATGGAAGATAAGCCTAAGGTGTTGGTTCTGGGTGGTGTGGGCTTCGTGGGCCGCAACTTCGTCAAGTACCTCGTGGATAACGACCTCGCCTCGTACATTCGCGTGGTCGACAAGGTCCTCCCCCCCACGGCCTTCCTCGGCAAGCCCCACCAGGCCGCTTTCGATGACTCGCGCGTCGAGTTCATGCAGGGCAACTTGACCAACCCGAGTACGTTGGGCTAGCCTTGTCACCTATTTTACAGTTAGTGGTGAGGATAGTTGGGGCGTTTGGAGCTGGATCCCAATTGATCCCAATTCTAATTTGCTTCATCTTTTCTTCTTCTTCTATCCATCGCTGGCAGCCTCCATCGCCAAGTGCTTCACCGTTGAGGGCGGCAAGTTCAACCTCGTCTTCAACTTGGCCTGCGAGACCAAGTACTCCCAGACCGTGGAGGTACATAAACGCTTCCTTGAGACTTGGGAAAGTGTAGCGACGAACATTGAGATGTCGGGGCTAATCGCTCTACGTTCCGCTACGCAGGTCTACAGGGAGAAGATCCTCGATCTTAAGAAGAAGCTCGCCGCCGAGGCGGTCAAGCAGGGCGTTGAGAGGTTCATCGACGTCTCTACCGCGCAGGTCTACGAGGCCGGCAAGGTTCGAATCGCCCCTTTCCTCAAAGGGAAATTCAATTGAATTGTATCAAAAACAAATCGTAGAGGGATTTTAATGTCTGACTTCCTCCTCTTTGGCCCACTTCAGAAAGCCAGCAAGGAGGACTCCTCGGTGAAGCCCTGGACCGGCATTGCTGAGTTCTGTCTCGAATCCGAGAAGGAGCTGCAGGGCATGGCTGGGTACGTCCTCCATCGCGATGCAGCCTTGCATCAGCTCATTCGTTCGCTTGCTTACACCAACGTTGTTGGCCTCCCTTCTTGCTCGTGCAGCCTCAACCTGAGCATCCTGCGCCCTGCCGTCATCTACGGCCCCGGCGACGTCAGCGGCCTCTGTACGCCCCACCCTTACTCTCTCCTCTCAGCGCGGACTCTAGTGCTCATCATCTTGTCTACTGTGTGTGTGTGTGTGTGTGATGTCCACAGCGCCTCGCCTCATCTGCGGTGCCGTCTACAAGCACCTCGACGAGAAGATGAAGTTCCTGTGGGGCGCCGACCTCAGGCTCAACACCGTCCACGTGAACGACGTCTGCAAGGCCCTGTGGCACGTGGCTACCAGGTGCCCCGTCGGCTCCGTCTTCAACTTGGCTGACAAGGGCGACACCAGTACGGCACCGCCCACCTCGTCTGCTTGTTGGCGCGTTTTCCTGATCGTAGCACTTACTAACCCTTCTTTTTTTCCCCCTTGTAGCCCAGGGTACCATCAACGATTTCCTTGAGAAGCTCTTCCACATCAAGACTGGCTTCCTGGGCTCCGTCGTGTCGAACATGGCCAAGCTCAACATGAAGAACGTCACTGAGGAGATCAACGACAAGCACCTCAAGCCCTGGTCCGAGCTTTGCAAGGTGACCTCCACGCTCGTGGGTGACATCACTGATTGATGGCTTGATTCTCACCTTCTACGCTGCGGCTTTTATCTTTGCAGGCTCACGGCATCACCAACACGCCCCTGACGCCCTACCTGGACCAGGAGCTGCTGTACAATAACTCTCTCTCCGTTGATGGCGGCAAGATCGAGTCGACTGGGTACGTGGGCAACTATTAGCACTTGCCTCGTTCGTTCGCGCACCGGGCTGACTTGACGTGATGTGGTCGCGTGCAGCTTCACCTACGACGTGCCCCAGGTCACGGAGGCCCTCCTCAGGGAGCAGGCTCAGTACTTCATCGACCAGAACCTCTTCCCCAAGATCATCTAAGCTATTCTTCTTCAAGAAGACCGCAGGAGAGGGAAAGGAGAATAAGTTGTACGAACCAAGCGGTTGTCACGCGCAAGCGTTCAGAAACCCACAAACACCAAGCAGTGCGTGGCTTCGCTTCTTATCTGCGATAATTATCTCCTCACCCATTGGCTGGGTCCTAAGCAACTTAAGTTATTTTTTTTTATTTTGTGTCTGTGCTTTTATTTGCGTTGGTATTATTTTTGGCATGCACGGGGGCGAGGAAGAGGAGGGGCGCCGGCAGCGCACGCTGGACTGGCGGCGCGTGCAAGATGAGGTGGCCAAGCTGCGCCGAATGCAGGAGGACCTCCTCATGGCCAGTGCCGACGATGATGGGGATTCGGGGCTGGATGAAGACGAGATGAGGGAGATCAATAACGAGATTAATCGAAAGATGGATGCTCTCCTTCGTCTCATGGAACGCTACAACAACGCTTCGGCAGCCACTTCCTCGTCGTCGTCTTCATCTTCATCCCATCAAGCTTCATCTTTGAGGAAGACCATCGCCCCTACGCTCACCCTGTCCTGCCCCGAGCTCGCGCAACCTGAAGATGAAGATGGACATCACCAACTTCCCTGCGGTGCTCTGGGAACCCTTAGCGGTGCGAGGATAAGGAACCAAGAGGGAGGCCAAGAGGAGATGAAGCAGCTCGAAAAGAAACTGCAAAGATGGAACGGCGGCGTTGGAGGACGGCCGGTGAGCCCCGGCCCACGGAAGCGGCTGGCGCTGCCCCAGCTCAGCGGCGACCACCTGTCCACGCCAATTATGGGCGAGGCGGCAAAGAACGAAAGCGAAGCGAAGGCGACGCAAAGAGCGAAGAGCGACGATCACGGAGGGAAGGCCAAGCAATCGACTGCCGACAACGACCGCGGCGAGATCGAGATCCCAGTGCACGGGGCGGAGGAGCAGGCTGCGTGGGAGTACGACAGCGGCGAGAAGGCAGTGGAAGCGGTCACCATCAAGAAGTGGATGACGAGGAAGCGAAGCGCTCGTTCGCTGCTGGCAACAACGGGCGACAAACAGGACACGGAGAGCGACGAGAACGTGCTCACGCTGTTCAGCCCCAGGTCTGGCAGGCACTTGCCAGCGGAAGCAGCTGCGGCCGCCGACGGCGGAGATAGCAGCGAAGTCGATGCCCTGTTCGATCTGGGCAAAGGCATGGAGCGAAGCGGGAGCGCGGACGCGGTGATTGACAGCGCGTCGGAGACTCGAAAGAGCGAAGCGGCGGCCGCGCTCATCTTCCAAAGAACGAAGAGCGACGATAGCGGCGAGCGTGCGGCGGTGACCACCGTGGACGACACTCAAGGCGCCCTGTGGCGGAGGCACATGGATCAAATCGGCGGCAGGTTGGACTCGCGGCGCGCCAGCGACGGCAACCTCGTGCTGACCAAGGGCCGCCGCCGCCGACGCAACACCGACGGCGCCATGCTGACCGCCGCGGCCGCCGGAGTGCCGACAGATGACGATGACACCAGCAGTGTCGACAGTACCGGAAGCGCCAGCGGTAACGAGGCCAGCGGTACGCGAAGCGGCGGGTTTCGTCTGCGGCGGCGACGGGGGAGCCTCGGCAGCGAGGCCTCGGCCAGCGACACCGAAGGCGAGGAGGAGTGGCACGACATGCTCCACTCGCTCGGCGTCACGGTGCTGGCCACCAAGAAGCTCATCAAGCATAAGACCAAAGAGCGAAGAGCGAAGAAAGAGCAAAAGCGACGAAGCGGCGAGCTGCGCGAGGTGGAGGACCTGTGGGGTTCGACGAGCTCGATGGGCGGAGGGAAGAGGGAGGCGCGTGGCGTCGAAGAGCGGCTGGAGGACCAACACTGGATCGTGTTCGTGAATCGCAACAGCGGAGGGAAGCTGGGCCAGCGGGTCATGAACCGCTTTCTCGAATTGCTCCCCAACGACCAGATCTTCAGTCTCATCGACGACAAAGGCCCAAACCGCGGGTACGCTCTAAACACCCCGCGTGTGCGTCGTCTGCGGTGTGTGCGCTGATTCATCAAACAATCATTCAGGTTCCAGCGGTGGTTGAAGACTCCGCACTATCGGCTGGTGGTGTGCGGCGGCGATGGGACGGCTAACTGGGTGCTCACCGCTCTCGACAAGCTGGCTACCGAGCACTCCCTCGCCCAAAAGCCACCCATGGGCATCATCCCCCTCGGTACTGATCCTCTCCTCCGCCTCCGCGTTGCGATGTGAGTTTCTCACCATAGTCGCCATTCACGCGTGCGACACGCACACGCACGCACTCACGCGCACGTCTCCAGGTACGGGAAACGACCTGTCGCGGGCCTGCGGGTGGGGCTCGTCGTTCACCCGCTGCGAAAAGTTGCCCAAGGTAATGCGCGCCATGAGTCGGGCCTCCTCCGCCCTGTTCGACAGGTACTCTCAACTCCACCCACTCCGCTCTCAAGCACCAAATCGGTGTGGGCTTATGTTGTCTGTGTGTGTCTGTCTGTCTGTCTGTGTGTGTGTGTGTGTGTGTGTCGTACGCACAACAAGGTGGCAACTGTCAGTGACACTGCTGGAGGAAGTAGAGGAGCGGAGAAAGGCAGAGCTGGCGAAGGACGGCACGCAAGAGGACTACGAAGAACCGCACGGCTGTTCCGCCTCCGATGCACCCACAAAAGCGGATCCGCAGCGGCAACAGCGACACGTCGACGAGAGCGAGACAAAGAACGAAAACGAAGAGCACGGCGGGTTCGTAGTCGAAGAGGGCACGGAGCACAACGAAGACGAAGCCGAGGAGGTGACGCAGCGACAAACGTTGACGGAAGAAGTTGGCGACGGCGATCGGTCCGAGATCGGACAGGACGAGGAGATGTTGCGCGAGGGCATGCGGGCCGAGCCGGGCGAAATGGAGTACATCATGAACAACTACTTCTCCATCGGAGTCGACGCCGAGATCGTGCTTCGATTCCACCGCATGCGCGAGCACCACAAGGAACTCTTCCGCAACGTTCTCATCAACAAGGTACCGTCCGCCCTCCTTTCGTGTCGATGTGTTGCCACCTACTGACTTCCGGTTATCCCGCACACGCTGCGCGCACCATCGCACACGCGCCACCGCACACGCATGGGCAGGGTTGGTATTATGGGATGTCGGCGCGCACGGCCAAGAACGAACGAAAGCATTTCAAGAATTTCAGGGACTTTATCCAGGTCAAGGTGTGGCACGGAGAGCACGAGGAGACGCTCCGAATCAACGACAAGAAGATCAAGAGCCTCATCGTGATGAACATTCCTACATACGGCGGCGCCAAGTGTTGGGTGCGCACACGCACACGCGCCACCGCACACAGCATGAGCTTACCTTGACCCACGCAGGGACGAGAGGACTCGTTGCACAGCAACGTTTACCATCTGGCGCACAAGCGGACGTCGGCTTTCAAATATGTCGCACCCGCCATCGGCGACGGCACACTCGAGATCGTGGGCATGCGGGGCGTTGCTCACCTCGGTGCTATCGTCACAGGTATGTCGAGCGTGTCGTGTGCGTCGTGTGCGAAACACTAACATGGCGCTCATTCGAATGCTAGGGGTGAGCGAAGCGATCAAGCTGGCGCAGGGCACGCGCGTGGAAATCCTGACCAAGAAGGAGTTTCCGGCCCACGTCGACGGCGAGCCGTGGCTCCTCCGGCCGTGCCGCATCACCATCGAACTCCTCAATCAGTCTCGCCTCCTCGTCCACCCCGACCGCAACCGCGTGCTCTGATTCTTTTGACAGCAATGTATTATTCCGTGGCATTTTCTCCAGATTTTCCTCGCTTTTTCTTTCGTTGTGCTGACGTGTAACCACGTGAGCGGACGCTTCCCCCTTCGCGCCAAAATGGTGTAGAAATGCAGCAGGTTTGAAGTTTTATCGTTAGAGAGATGGATCTGGAGTTCAGCAAGTGCTTCGCGCACACGTCGGCGCTCGACTGCAGATGGTCCCCAAGCGGGCGCTATTTGGCATCGGCTTCCAAATACCAACTCATCGTGCGCGATGAGAATCTCGAGATTTTGCACATCTTCGCATGCCAAGAGATCGTGGAGGAATTGCATTGGTCGCCTGATTCCCAGTCCCTTCTGTGCCTTTCATTGAGCAAGAATGTCGTAGAGGTCTTCTCGCTACTCGACACCGAATGGCGGGCCGCCATCGATGAGGAGAGCCTGCTGCCAGGCGTAACGGCCGTACGCTGGGCGCCCGACTCCAAGCACCTCATCATCGTCAGCGACTTTCAGGTGCCCATCTCCTCATTGCTAACATGGTGCTTTCATCCGATCTTGACCTTCAACTTGACGTGCAGCTGTTCGTGGCAGTGTGGTCGCTGGCAACCGGCAGCGTGGTGCAACACGTGAAGCACCCTAAGTACTCGTGGTCTTCGGTACTGGACACACCCGAGCGCGAGGGCAAGGAGGTCGACGGGCGGCGGCAGGAGGACGACGATACGGGCATCCGCGGCCTACACTTCAGCCACAGGGGCCGGTACATGGCCGTCGCCCAGCGCGAGGGCTGCAAGGACTACATCGCCATCTACGACTGCGCCAAGCAGTGGATGTTGGCCAAGGTACCACCAACCAGAGAGGAGAGAGCTTGACGCAGTCGTAGTAGTAGTACACCTCACCCACTCCGCGCTCCTTGTTTCCACCTTCACACTCTGCAGAGGATTGCTGTGGAGACCCAGGACCTGGGCGACTTTGCGTGGTCGGCCGACGACCGATCCCTCTGCGTGTGGGAGGCATCCCACATGCCAGTACGAACTCCTCTCTCTGTGTACTGTCTTTCACCACTGGAGGCCTGACAACGTCATTGTTCCGCGTGTAGTACAAGGTCATGTTCTACCCCCTCTCCGCGAGCAGCACCACTACCACGGCGGCCGCCCCTCAAAAGAAGTCCTTCTCGGCCTACAAAGACCAGCTCTCGATCAAGACGGTGGCTTGGTGCGTTCCTCTCGAGCTCCTTTCTCTGGCGTGTTACGAGTCGGTTGATGGTGAGAGGCGAAAGAAAGCTGATCGCATCGCACTGCCATCTCACAGGTCGCCAGACACTCAGTACATAGCCGTGGGGAGCTACGACCAAACGGTACGACTGATCAACTCGCGCACGTGGAAGGTCGAGATGGAATGTAAGCACACTCCGGCGGCCACAAGGAGCAAAGAGACGGTACTAGCTTGGGCCACGCCGCCGCCTCCCAGCTGGACTTATTCAGCTGAAGGCTCATCCCCCTGTGACCCTCCAGACCGTCTTCAGGGAGATCGATAGGCCCTGGGCTGATGGGCGTGGGTCTGAAGACGAAGAGCCCCGACCCGAGGCAGAGGGCGTGCGGAGCACCATTTGTAAGTATCATTCTTTCACTTCTAGTAGGAGCGAACCCGGCAGGTTGCTCATCACGATCGTTGCGCGTGTCTTTCCCCCAGATGGCGTCAATGACGATCCGGTGGAGTTCAAGAGCGTGCGGGTTGATCCACTCAAGGCCAACCCGGAGCTGGGAATCGGCATGCTCAGCTGGAGCCACGACAGTTCTCACTTTTTCACACGAAGCGGTACGTGCCCTGGCTCCTTCGTTACGCCGCGCACCCGCGCACGCGCCCATTAGCCAAACGGTCACTCACCGACACCCGGCCGTCACAGACAGCGTGCCCAACATGCTGTGGGTCTGGGACGCGGTGAAGATGTCCCTCGTTGCGCTGCTCGTGCAGAGGCATCCTATCAAGTCCGCCCGCTGGCATCCCACGCAGACACGCCTCGCACTCTGCACTGCCAGTCGCGTGGTCTATCTCTGGTCGCCCTCGGCGTGCCTCTCTTGCGACCTTCCCAAAGGTGTGTACCCACGTGTGTGTGTGTGTGTGTGTTGAGCGCCGCTTTCTGAATACCCGGTATCCGTTGTACAGACACCAAGCTGCATGTGAGGGACATTGTATGGAACCCGAGCGGCGGTTCCCTGCTGCTGGTCGACCGCAAGGCCTTCTCCGCCTGCTATTTCCCCGCCTCGGCCTGATCCCCCCCTTTCTTCCCCTCTTCTCTTTCCTCGGCGTTTCCGTCGTGAAGCCGTCAAGTCGGCTTCACAGCGCCCCGGCTCGAACACCGTGTTTCCGTTCCACCAGATCTGGTGCATCCCCCCTGGCTTCTGAGCTGGCTGTGCTGTTGTTTGTCTCAAGCAGCCCACGAGGGCAGTTCCGTTTTGTAGAGCCAGTGGCCGACGCATTCGTAGGAGTAGGCGTGGAGCCAGATGCACATCTCGTCTTCGCGCGGATCCGCGAACACGCCGCGCTGGTGACACTCCGCGCACTCGCCCTCCTCCTTGGCGCCCTCGTCGCCCTTCTCCCTCCTGCAGCGCGCAGGGTCCGAGCTTCACGCGTCAGTAGACCGCCCCAGGCCAGCTACCACCACCAACAACGCGCCCAGCAGAGAGGGTACGCACCCGGCGTAGAGGGGATCGTTGGGGATGGGGTGGCCCAGCGACTGGAGGTGGACCCGGATCTGGTGCGTGCGGCCGGTCTCGGGTACGCACCAGACCAGTGACGTGTCGCTCTCCTCGTCGTACCGGAACCGCTCAAAGACGGTCGTGGCGGTCTTGACCTTGCCCTGCGCGCCCTCCGCTGCTGCTGCTGATGATGGTTCGCCCTCAGTGGGCAGCTCGTCCGGTTCGTCCGCCACCCTGCGCTGCCCCGTCTTGTGGCTCACCACCGTCAAGGGGTCATCACAGGTCAGCTTGCCCCTGTGTGTCGTGTGTCGTGTGTCGTGTGTCGTGTGTCGTGTGCGTCATCTGAGTCGTTGGCCACTGAGTGGGTGAGCTACGGGGCGAATTTGAGCCGTACTCGGGGAATCGACCGCGCACGCGGGCCACGTAGGTCTTCCGCACCTGGAAGCTCTGGATCTGTTTCATCATCTTCGAGGCCACGCTCGAGGAGCGCGCCAGGAGCAGCACACCCGACGTCAGCCTGTCCAGCCGGTGCACCGCTGACCGTCGCCGCCCCCGCCGCCCACACTCAGGCTTAGCTGACTGCGAGAGAGAGAGAGAGAGCGACAAGACGGTATGTGTGGCGGTGTCGTACAATGGAGGTCTGGCAAGCCATACTCTCTGGCCAACAGGAAGACGATCGTGTTGTGTCGATACCGACCGCATGGATGGACCTGCGTGCACAGAAGCCAGGAACGAACATCAAGCCCTGCCGTGTTGAGCTGTGTGTCGTGTGTGTGTGTCGTGTGTGTCGTGTGTGGCTGACGAGGCGTACGGGAATGCTGGCGGGTTTGTCGATGACCACTAGTTCGTCCGACTGGTGGACGATCCTGATGGGCGCCGATGTGACCGGCGGTTCGTGTCGGTGGATGAGGTGCGAGAGCACGTCGTGCTCCTGCACCACCGCGCCCTCGTCCACGATCTGGCCATTGAGTCTGATGCGCCCGTCCTTGAGCGCCTCGTGCTGCGCGTTTCATGTGTGTTGCGCCTCGTAAGCCACAAACGTTACACGACACAAGACACGACACATTACACGGAGTGAACGAGTGCGACGGGTACATAGTAGGCCAGGGAGTGGGCCGAGAACTCCTTGGCGAAGACGTCGAGCACGGTGCGGCCCACCCATCGCCCCTTGGCATGCGTCTTGAACTCGTAGTGGTACAGCCCCACTCTTCGCAGCCCTACCATTGTGACGTTAAAATAAGCAGAAAAAATAAAATAAATAAAATAAGCAAAATAGAATATTGATTAAATTTCAAAATAAATAGAAAACCTTTGTCGGAGTCGATGATGTAGGGAGGTTGGTCACGTTCCGCCGCTGCAGCAACCACCACAGGGGCCTGGTCTGCGGCGTCGCTGGGCCGGAGCGGCAGCGCCTTTTGATGCTTGTGGCGCAGCTCCCGGCGCTCCCGCTTGGAAAGCTTTTTCTTGGGAGCCTTGTGCTGCTGTGGCACTTCCTCCGCTTCGTCGTCTCGCTTCCGCTTGGCCGCGCTGACTGCACAAGGCAGCCCTGCCTCGCCTCGCGTTTGGTCTGCTTCCATCTTTTTCTTATTTTTCTTCTGATTTTTCTTTTTAGAGGTTTATTTTTACTTTTGTTATTTATTTGCTCTTTTGTTCATATATTTACATTTTTGTTTGTTCTGTTTTTTAAAGGTCGTGGAAGTTGATCACGCTTCGTCGCTTCAGGTTGGCCTTTCGCGCCCTCCGCTTGCGATGCCACGTGAAGGTCACCACCGCGGCGATGGCGGCGACGACAAACACCACAGCGAGCGGTATCGCCACGGCCACCCCGATGATGAGGCCCATGTTGTCGCCGCCATCGCCGTCGCTTCCAATTCCACCATCACGATCCGAGGCGCCCAGCAGCGCGCCCAAGTTGAGCGACGGATCGTAGTGCAGCGACTGCGTGTAGGCCGGCAGCCGCAGCTCCATCACGTAGACCGGCCGCGCCGCGCCCGGCGCCGACGTACGCACGACCGAGTGCGTGACCGCCGCCCACGCGCCGTCGACCATGGCCCGATCGAACAGCTGCACCTGCGCCACGACCGTCTTCGTGGTCGTGGTGGTGGCATTCGCGGTGATCGTGGTGGTCAAGGGCAGCACGTAGGTGGTGATGTCGCTCTGCGGCGTGTCGAGCTGCACCGTGACGTCGCCCTCGAGCGGGTCCGGCGAGGCGGCGGTGCCCGAAATGGTGTAGCGCAGGACGAACGGCCCGAGGGCCGCGCCGGGGGCCCCAAGGGCGGTGAGGTTGGCCGTCCACTTGAACGACATGGGGTCGATATCGAAGACGATGCCCTCGAATTGGCCCGTGGCGGCGCGGTCGTGGAAGGTGTAGCCCTGGGCGACTTCTGTCGAATCGTCCGCCGCGGCGGCCTTGTACACGTAGCTCGTGAGCTCGGCTCCGTTCGTGTCCGTCTCTGTACGATTGCTCACCTCGTAATCTGTACCGTGCGTGTCGTGCGTGTGTCGTGTGCGTGTGTCGTGCGTGTTTCGTTAGCTCTGGGCTCGGCAATGGTTCGGCGGTGGAGTGGAATTACCTCCGAGGGGCACTGTGGCGTTGCCGAGCTCGACGGCGACGAAGGTCAGATTAACACCGGCCAGCCCTTGAAGAAGAAGAGAAGAGATTGATCAGCGACGACTTCACAACGCGCGACGAGCCCAACAAACAAACAAACAAACAGCAAAGTTGTACCGAGGGCCAGCAGGCTAACGCCCGGCTTCTTGAGGTCAAAGCTGGCGGTCACGTTGACGCCGAGCGGGACCACGGCGGCTGTGGGGCTCGGCGAGGGGGCGAGCGTGCTACTCGGCGTCGCTGACGGGGTGACCACCGACGAGGCCGCAGCCGACGGCGCCGCCGAAGCCGACGCGCTGGCCGAGGGGGTAGGGGAGGTGTCCGCGTGGCCCGTAGACGAAGGGCTCGGCGATGGCGAAGGCGACGGCGACTGGCCCAGCGGAGGAACGTAGACCGATGGCAAAGGCGAAGATGATGACGACGGCGACGGCGACGTTGTCGGCGACTGGCCCAGCGCGGCGGCGACGACGAAGGCGATGATGAGGGCGACGGCGACTGGCCCAGGCGGCGGCTGCGACGGCGAAGGCGATGACGAGGGCGACGGCGACGGCGACGGCGACTGGCCCGGCGGAGGAATGTAGATCGACGGCGATGGTGAAGACGACGATGAAGGCGACGGCAAAGGCGACGATGAAGGCGACGACGACGGCGATTGTGAAGGCGATTGTGAAGGCGACGATGAAGGCGAAGACGATGGTGACGACGATGGCGACGAAGAAGGCGAAGACGAAGGCGACGATGACGGCGACGATGATGGCGATGGCGAAGGTGATGGCGAGGGAGACGAAGAGGGCGACGAGGATGGCGACGATGAAGGCGATGGCGTAGGTGATG
Source organism: Acanthamoeba castellanii str. Neff (assembly GCF_000313135.1). Classification (NCBI taxonomy): domain Eukaryota; phylum Discosea; order Longamoebia; family Acanthamoebidae; genus Acanthamoeba; species Acanthamoeba castellanii. Next base: position 21,569 of record NW_004457319.1, on the reverse strand, counting down.
GCGACGGCGAAGGCGACGGCGCGAGGCAGCCGGTGAAGGAGACATAGGCGCTGGTGGCGGCGAGGCTCTCCCCAAAGGCGGCGTCGGCCCAGCCGCCGGCCGATGTCTGCTGCAGGAGGCCAGCAAAGACCACCGGCTCGGCGCTGGACTGCTCCGGCGTGCTGCCGTGGGTCCAGGCCAGCGTGGAGGGCACCTGCAGCACGAGCCAGTACAGGCCGGGCTCGAGCGCGATGTAGCCGCTGCCGCCGCCCCCCGCCGGCAACGTTTGCGTGGCCGTGGAGCCCTCGTCGAAGCTGACGCCCGACACGGTGAAGTGGCCCGAGGCGACCACCTCGCCCGGCTGGGTGCCCGTCGTCTGTCCCTCCGCACCGGCATCAAAGTATATCTGCGCCGTGGTGATCGAGCCCGTGCCTGTGCGCGTGTCGTGTCGTGTTGTGTTGTGCGTGTGTGGTGAGCATTCGGGTGTGTGCGGTTGTGCGTGTGTTGTGATTTGTATGTTTTGTTTGCCGTGTGCGCGTCAGATTTGGACCCCAACGGTTGCGCCAAACGGTCGCTGAGTACCGGCAGCCGAGGCCCTCGGCTGAAATTGACGGGATCGCCCAAAAAGAACGAAAGCGATAGCGAAGGCGAACAGAGAAAGCGAAAAGCGAAAGCGGAGAGAGCCGGTACGAACCGAGAGTTGAGACGAGCCGCGGGGTGAAGCCGGATAGGAGGATGGGGCTGTTCACGCGGAAGCCCTGGGCCAGGGTCTGCTGGGTGGCGCTCGGAGCTGCCCCGCCGAGCTGCGACGTGCCCGCCGAGCACGAGGCCCAGCTCTGCCCGACCAGCAGTGCGACCAGCACCACGACCGCCACCGCCACCCGAGGCATCGATGCATCCACCGTCTTCATCTTTAGCATCGTATGTGTGTGATGTGATGTGTCTCAGATGTGAGTTAGCTCAAGTTCTGTTTTGCCGGTCACGTCGCTGTGTTTGTTCGTTCGTGTTCGTTTTCACTCCGCTTCGTCGCCTAGCCACAGTTAAAACGGTGCACGCCATTGGTCACGCAGTACGAAGCGCCAAAATATGCGAAGAATGTGGGCAAGCCCCAGGTTGCAATCCAATCAAGTACAGAGAAGAAGACGCCATCGATGGCGAAGGGCCTGAGGCTTAGTAGGGCGGAGGCGGCGGGGCGAAGCCAGCGTCGGGCGGGGGCGGAGGAGGGGCGCCGGAGCTCATCGGGGGAGGAGGCGGGCCACCAAAGCCCGAGTGAGGCGACGCTGCAGCACCGCACCACCAACGCACCATCATCAAGCCAAGCCAAGCCGAGAAAGAGAGAAGAAGAAAGAAGAAGAAGAAAGGTCGAAGCGTCAGTAAACGGCAAAGGAATGCAGAATAGGGCGAACTGAAGGGTTCTCTGGGGGGGGGAGAGGGTGCGCGGACCGAGTGAAGAGGAAGAGGAGATGGACCGGGGCGACGGGGCGCCGCTGCGCGAGGAGGTGATGGACGAGTCGCCGTTGCCCACGCCGTCGAGGGCGTTGAGGTCGATGATGGTGCGCGGGAGGGGCTGAAGGGGCTGGGCCGACCAAGGCAGCTCGTGGCCTGCCCACAGATGACGTTGGAGACGACGACGACGAAGGAGATGATGATGATGAAGAAGAAGAAGGTGAGGAGAAGGAGCATCGGCGTGGTGTGTAACATCGACGACAGGCAAGAACGACGTCACAAGCAAAAGGTCGGCTGGTGACCAGTACGTACCGGCAAGCTTGCGCGACGGGAGGGCCTGGTTGTAGGGGTGCGGCGCCTCCATCAGCTGCTTGTCGGGCGCGCCCGACGCTTCGTGGCAGGCGCGCATACGCTGAGACGTGGATGACCAGTACGAGCAGCGGGAGGAGAGAAGAGAAGAGAAGAGAAAGCGCGAAGTGAGCTGTGGCCTCGCCCAAGCCCAACGGCGACTTTGCATCATCCAAAAAGGACCGAAACGAAATAGAATGAATGGGAAAGATGTTCGCTTGAGGGGCTTAAGCGTACCTCGCTGAGCAGTCGCACCTGGAGATCGATCTTCTCAATCTCCTTCATTTGAACCTCCAAGAAGTTGGTAATCTGCAAGAGAGGATCTGCATTGAGATCTCAAAAGGTTTTGGATTTGGGGGGGGGGGATTTGAAAGAATTACGGACCTGGAGACCGACGTTGTGTACATGATAAACTACATTTTGGAGGGCATCGTTGGTATAGTTCTTGGTCTGTTCAAAGACCGCATTGACGTCGGCGCCCTCCTGGTAGGCGGCCTTGCAATAAAGCGCGATCTGCTGAACGGTGCCCTGGCTCTTCGCCAGCTCATCGAGCGCCGGCGGAATAGTCTCCATGCACGTCGCCAAGTCGTTGGGCATCTCCATCTTCTATTTCTTTTATGTTATTTGAGATTAAGCTCCTTGCCCTCGTGGCAACGGGAAATATTTTAATCTTTTTTTAATAATTTCAAAACATATCAAAACAAAACAAGTTTCATTACATTTCGGAAACGTTTTCGTAATTGCGTGACCCGAAATTGCGCGTAATTTCATTTCGTGTCTTCTTCCCGCCATTTGCTGTTGAAGCACCGGTCAGGGAAGACCCGAAAAGGTGACCTTTCCAGCTGTTTGTTGCTGCCAGACGCATCCTGTGAGCCGTCTCACAAGTCTTTTCGCGTGCGCTGGAAGAAATTCCATTTCATCACGAGATCAATTCATCGCCCCAGATTCCAAATCACATAGATCCATAGATGCAGGCCCAATCTGCCAAATGCGTGGTGGTGGGCGACGGTGCCGTAGGTTCGTACCCACACTCCATTATTATCTCACATTCCCATCTTCCACAGTCACTGTCGCTTTCGTTTTCGTTCTTTTTTTGATTCTTCATGATTGTGATTTAATACATTTTTATTTTTAATTTTATTTTATTCATTTCTTTGTTCTGCTGCGGTGGTGCAGGCAAGACTTGCTTGCTGGCGACGTACAGCAAAGACGAGTTTCCCTCCGAGTACGTGCCCACAGGTACGCCGCCCGCATGTTTCGTAGTGCAGCTGCGTTCGTTTGCCCATCATTCTCATCTTCTTCTTCTTGTCTTGCGTCTATAAAGTGTTTGACAACTACGAGACTGCTGTGATGGTATCTCCTCTCCCTTCTCCCTTCTCCCCATTCCCCATTTCCTTCATTCCCTTCATTCCTCACTCTCAATCCCTTCATCCGTGGTGCTGTGCAGATCGAGGGCGTGTGCTACAATCTCAACCTGTGGGTACGTCCCAGCATGCGTCCCTCTTTATGAGTACACACCTCGACTCATCTCAGTGTTCTCTCCATTTCACTGCCCAATTGCTGGATCCTAGGATACGGCCGGCCAGGAAGGCACGCCTTCCCATTGTCCCCCCTTCCCATCAGCAATGGCCCATCGGATGATGAAGCTGCTGCTGCTGGGTCACTGATGGTTGAACAACAGAATACGATAAGCTGCGCCACCTGAGCTACCCCGAAACCGACATCTTCATCGCCTGCTTCTCTCTCGTCGACTCCGACTCCTTCCACAACATCACCAACCGAGTAATTGCCCTCACGTCGTGATGCGCCTCAATTTCCTCATTTTTCTTTACTGGTCATTAACCTCGTTTTCGTGGTCCAGTGGGTGAAAGAGCTGCGAGAGCACTGCCCCGGCGCACCTGTCCTGCTCGGTACCATACACCTCGCAGCTCATCTCAATGCAGAGATGCACGCCTATCGTTCCGTGTGGGCGTGGTGCCGCGTCGTGTGTCGTGTGTCGTGTGTCGTGGGCTTCAGCTGATGCAAAACGCTCGTTACTGTGTTGATGGACTGCAGTCGGCACAAAACTGGACCTTCGATCCGACACGGGTGTCGTCAAGCAGCTTCAGTCCACCGGCAAGAAGGTCATCTCCACACAAGAGGTATCCTAATTCCTTCCTTCCTTCCTTTCTTGGGCTGTGTTGAACGCGCGCACGCGCCGCCATCGTCATCAGCCGCTGATTCCGATTGTGCGCTGAGCGCAGGGACAAAAGCTGGCGCACGAGATCAAGGCGGTCAAATACGTGGAGTGCAGCGCGCTCACGCAACAGGTACCCTAACCACGCCCCCATTACTCATCAGACCACATCGTGTGAGCCAAAAAAAAAAGCAACGTTGCTCATTCATGTTTTCGTTGGTTGCGTTGCGCGTTTGGGCCAATTCCGACCGCAGGGCGTGAAAACAGTTTTCGATGAGGCCCTGCGGACGGTGATCAAGTCCAGGGGCGGCTCGTTAGGCTTCGGCGGCTCCGGAGGCCGCAAGTGCTGCACACTCTTCTGAAAAACAACCGAAGAAGGGGGAGATCACTCTTTGCGTGTGGTCGTGCCCCTCCCCCCAATGCCCGGTTTTTTTGTACATTTCACTCTCTTCACAATTTCCTCCTTAGCGGCGAACTACCAGGTGCACCTTTGCCTTCTGGGCGTCGCTTCTTGTTGGTTGTTGCGGCTTAGCCTTCTCGTTTGCTGACAATGCTGTTTGACGTGACGAGCAAGAAAGTGAAGAGGCCCTCCCTTTTTGAGTCCTTCAACTCGATGAACTTTCTAGTGGTGTCGTGCTACCGGCGCTGTTCGTTGGGAGTACACATGGGCTTTGGGCGTGGGCAGGTACGCATCAGCCGTTATGGCGCCGCTGGAGCGCAACGTGACGGCGTTGACCTTTGCCTGTGTGTGGCCGTTCGTCGGGCAGCTCCGAGCGATGGTCGCCGATGGTACGCCTTGCCATAGATAATATTGAAAACACTGTATGCCATGTAACCTACAGCGAGATCGCCTGTACGCGATAGGCCACTGAGTTCCAAAAACAAAAGCCGATTGGCCCCGTCGCGGACCGGCGGCACCAATCGCGACAAAGTCAAAACCAATTAAATAGAATCTACACCACCCGAACCAATCGGATTTTAGCCATAATGCGCGGTCGACCTACAAAAAGAACATCGAGAGTAGCAAGCATTTCAATTGAAAGCAAAAGAGAAGCACTACTACCCATGTCTCACAGCACCGAACTCGACAGCATCGACAGCATGAGCGACTCCGACACCTCCGGAACCGACGGAGGCGACCCTACGACGCCACGAGAAGCCACCACGACCCACACTTCGGTCACTCCCATCACCATCTCCTGGTCCGACCTGGGCTACACCGTCGCCACCAAGCCCGAGGGCAAGAAGTTCGCCTTCAAGAAGACCGGCAAGCGATTCCTCCTCAAGAATCTTCACGGAACCATCCTTCCGGGCGAGCTCACCTGCATCATGGGTCCCTCCGGTACGCACCACACACAGTGCCCTCACAAACCATATATTTTTTTTTAACATAGTCATATATTTCTGATTGATTGCAGGTGCGGGCAAGACGACACTGCTGAACACGCTGATCGGCAAGGACAGCGGAGGCAAGCAGGTGGGCCAGGTGCGCATCAACGGCACCTCGCGCAAGAAGGTGGGCCGGTCGTGGAAGCGGATGAGCGCCTACGTCACTCAGGACGACATCCTGTCGCCCAACCTCACGCCCCGCGAGGAGCTCTGGTTCTCTGCTCGTCTGCGAGTCGACAAGCCCTCGTCGACGGTCCGCCGCCGCGTGGAGGAGCTGATCCACGAGCTGGGTCTGTCGGGCTGCGGCAACAGCCGCATCGGCAACGTCGAGCACCGCGGCATCTCCGGCGGCCAGCGCAAGCGCGCGTCGATTGGTGTGGAGATGATCACCGACCCGTCGGTGCTCTTCCTGGACGAACCCACCTCCGGCCTGGACTACTCCACCTCTTACACGCTGGTGGAGACCCTGCGGACGTTGGCCTCCAAGGGCCGCACAATCGTCAGCACCATCCATCAGCCCAGGTCCGCCCACTTCCCCCGCACTTCACCAGATTCATTTCGCTTTTCGTTCTTTGAGCCTTACATTCATTTTTTTTACAACCCAGCACGGACATCTTCTTGATGTTCGACAAGCTCATCCTCATGTGCGAGGGTCACATCATCTACTCCGGACCGACCAGTGAAGTGGTGGCCTACTTCGCCGATTTGGGGTACCCCTGCCCGCAGTACACCAACCCTGCCGAGTACATCAGTGCGTCAGTCTACCCAGTCGCGGGGGTGCGCCGTCCGTGACTGACGCTTCGATTTCCACCATTCGCAGTGAACTTGGCAAAGATCGACAGCTACATTGGGACCAAGGAAGAGGGAGTGGAGCGGGTCAAGTGCCTCGTGAACGCCTACCGATCCAAACAAGGGCTGCGGAGGCTCACGGCCGATGAGGACCCCCTGAATGCCGAGCATCAGGACTCCTCCGCCGAAGCCGATCTGCTGCAGAACAAGGTGGAGAAGCCATCAACCAACGACGGCGATGAAGACGACGAAGAAGGAAAAGATGATAGTAGGAGGCAGGACGATGTGGAGTCAGGCAGAGCCTCGGAGGAGGCGGAGGTTATGGACAAGAGTCAGTTGGCCTCCGCCACTGGCGGCAAGCCGTCCAGCATCCTGCGGCTCGGGCTGCTGCTCTATAGGACCTTCCTGGAGCGGCTGCGGGAGCCCACAGCCACCTACCTCCACGTCATCCAGACGCTGTTCCTGGCCATCGTCGTCGGCATCATCTACCTGCGGATCGGCGACGACAACGACCGAACAAGTATCGACGTACGCACCCACACAGCCCTACGCTCCATGCTGAGCGAAGAAGCTCACGCGTGTTGGTTTGTTGGTTGGTGCAGGATCGGAAGGGAGCGCTGTTCTTCGTGATTACGAACGAGTCGATTGACACGCTCATGTCGGTGGTGATGATCTTCCACTCGGAGCGCATGATATTCATCAAGGAGCATTCGGCGGGAGCCTACGGCACCTTCCTCTACTACGTGGCCAAGAACCTCGCCCAGCTGCCCTTCCTCGCCTTCTACCCGGCCCTCTTCTCGTGCATCGCCTACTGGATGGTATGGAACTGCTCCTCGCCGTGATTCTTCATGATGAGTAGAACTAACATTGCGTTCGGTTCTTCTTTATGTTGCCCCATCACAGGTGGGCTTCCAGGCGGATGCCGACAAGTTCTTCATCTTCATGGCGGCGATGATTCTGGTCACCCTCGTTTCGGCCTCGCTCGCCATCGCGATCAGCGCGTCGACTCCCAACCTGGACGCGGCCTTTGGTACGCTTTCATGTTTGTCATCATTTCCTTCCTGCGTGGACGTAGTTGTGCTGACGTATCGTGTGGTGACGGCTACTTCAGCACTCCTGCCGGCGGCGTTCATTCCGTTCACCATCTTCAGCGGCTTGCTGGTGAACGAAGACAGCGTGCCCTCGTGGGTGGCGTGGGTCAAGTACTTCAGTCTCTTCAAGTACGGCTTCCAGATACTCGCCATCAATGAGTTCGATGGGCTCCAATTCACCTGCGAGCCGTCCGAACGGGTGAACGGCACCTGCATCTATGCCAGTACGCCCTCCGCCCCAACCTAGCATTGGCATCTCGAGGTGGAATGTTGATCATTCCATACATACACATTCCACGCACACCACACACACATCAGCTGGTCAGGACGTGCTGGACGCCATGAACCTGGACAAGGAGGAGAACCAAATCTGGGCCAGCTTCCTGTTCCTCTTCATGCAGCTGGCCTTGTGGAACGTGGTCGCCTACTTCGGCCTTCGATTCACCGCCGGCCGCAAGAAGTAAACACGACTGCTCGGCCTGTCGATCTCCACCACAGCGTGGGGGTGTACATAAAAAAAAAGAAGAAATAAAAGATTCCATATATGAGAATATGTAACAGATATGAATGTTCTGCCCACGATGACGAGGGGAAACAGCCGGCCCGGTGGACGACGAGCGTGTTATTGGCGGCGGGAGCGGGCCGATGATCGTCGTCCAGTCTGCCTATGTGAGGGAGCAGGGGGTCCATGCAGGCCACCCTTAACATCGCCCTCTCCCTCTCAGTCGTCCTCTTTGTCTTCATCGCCCTCGCCCACGCCCTCTCTCTCGTCATCATCCTCGCTCTCACCCACCCCCTCTCCCTCGCCCACGCCCTCGCCTACTCTTTCGTCATCCCCCTCGAGCTCCGCCTCGCCCTTTCCCTCGCCTTCACCCTCGCGATCAATGGAAACATCGGGATTGGCGTTGGTGCTGATGGTGATGATGGTGCCAGTGGCCATGGCGGTGGTGGTGCTGGTCGTGGTGGAGCGCAATCGGCGGTATCTCATGATGAAGCACCACCACCAACAGTCATAGCTCACTGTCAGGTTTTCGTACTATAGAACTTTGATGCAACTGACACTTCACTGCATTTGCACATAATAGAAAGGTCACAAGCTCATAGACTACTGTTCCTTCGTGGCCGCAAGGCTGTTGCGAATGGTCGTCTCAAAGTCCTCGGGCTCCCGCCCCAGCAGGTCACGCAGGTGCGAGTTGACGACGTTGGTCTCGGATTGGCGGATGCCCTCGAAGGAGTTGGCCCACAACCGCGCCCAGTCCCCTGTCCCGTAGTCGAATCCCAACTTGACCTGCGGCTGTTGGACGTAGTCGTCGACGCTCGTCTCAACGATCTTGATCGGCTTGCCGAGGATGTGCGAGAAGACGTCGGCCGTCTCGCTGAGCGTGTAGGCGCGCGGACCAGAGAGGACGATGATCTTGTTGAGCCAGGGGAACGACGCGGGATCCTCAATGTAGCGGACAATGAGACGTGCTGTCGCCTCGCCCAGGTTGTCCCGCTTGGCCCACGAGATGCCGGGACCGGAGCCGTTGTGGGGGATTCGGATCTCGCCCGAGGCCGGCGGGTTGTTGATGTCAAAGAAGGCGGTGTAGATGGGATAGCTCTCCGAGTACAGGCCCTCCCTCACGGCGGTGTAGGAGAAGGTGGTGGGGTTCTTCTGCTGGACCTGGGCGAGATACTGTTCGGTCGAGAGATGCGCCGCCATGACCTGCGTGACGGACGTCGGGTTGCCGTCGCCGGCAAAGGCGAGGGACGAGTAGAAGATGTGCCTGACTCCTGCCTTGATCGCCTCGTCGATTGCCGCTTTAGCCACCTGCCCGGTGTGGCCACCGATGAAGACGCGTCAGCGAGAGATCAAGTTTAGACACAGAGATCCGGAGGCCTGAGATTGGGCGCGAGTTTGACCAACCAACTAACCTTGAAACGGTGCTCGTGCTGGATACTGGGATAGGATATGAGGAACAAGACGTCGATGCCGTCAAAGACGTGCTGCAGAGAGGACTCGTCGTCGTAGTCGGCCTTTCGAACGGTGGCGCCTTGCTCGGCTTGCTTGGCGAGTTTCTCGGGCTGGCGCGCGATGAGGGTGACGGTGTGCGGGTCGACGGAGGAGAGGAGGTGCGCGAGGGTGCTGCCGCCCAGACCGCCAGACGCCGGGAAGATTCCAGTTCGCAGCGTAGGCGACAACGTCGTGGGCCGCGCGGATGATGACTGAGCATCGGACGACATGGGACGGTGTTGTGAGTGTGTGCGTGTGTGTGTCGATGTGCGCCCTTGGGGCTATATAAACACTGTGCGCCCTAGGGCGAGCCACGAGCGCCGAAGCTTCGCCGATAGGGACGAGCGGGCGCCGTCGGGGAAGGATTGGCGGGTTACTCGCCGACAGCTCTGGGCGAGCAAAGTACTGTAAAGTATTGCAATACACCATAAGATGAAGTGGCGCACGGCAGATGAAGAGGAAAGGGAGGAGCAAACACCACTCAAAGAGGCTCGAGGAGATCCGCCGGTCCCCTTCTACTCCTCTCCTCCTTCCGCAAAGGAACTTGTTGTAGAGACCATCAGCACAGAAGAGCAGGTACTACTTTCTTCCATTTTTAATCTTCGGCCACACCGGGCATTTAAAAATCCAATCTTGTGTTGATTTCTCATCTTTCAAAGGAGGATCCCTATGCCAAGTGGGTGCCCGTGCGGCAGCGAGTCTTGGCCCTGGTGGCCTTGCCCGCCCTGTTGCCGCCTATCACCTCCACGATGTACCTCCCGACACTGAACGTCGTATGTCCGGCCTTCATCTTCATCTTCATCTTCATCTACATCTTCATCATCTTCATCTGCCACCACAACTTCTTGCTTTGCTGCTGTCGTTCATCGCCTTCTGTGCGTGCGTGCGTTGCAGGTGATCGCCGACCTGGAGACAACAGAGGAGATGGTGGCCTTCACTCTGTCGGCCTACGCGCTCACGGTGGGCTTCTGTCCGCTCGCGTGGGGTCCGCTGAGCGATCGGTATGGCCGCCGCGGTGTGCTCCTCTCCTGCCTGCTCATATTTATCGTCGCCGCCATCATCGCAGGGTACCTGCTCTCTCTCTCTCTCTTTGTGTGTGTTGTGTTGTGTTGTGTGTTGTGTTGTGTGTTATGTGTGTGTGTTGTGTGTGTGTCGTGCAAAGTATTGCGTGTCTGAGCGTGTGCAACTTCAAGTTCAGCGCAGCATGTGTACACATTGATTGGGGCGCGAATGTTGCAGGGCATTGGTCTTTCAGCAGCGGGTATAGTCGGGGCAGGTAGTACACCACACCCTCTACTTGTCCTGTTTTCTTATAAATTTATTTTCTCTGCATTGCGTGCATCACGAGCCTAACGTCGTGATCTCTTTTCGACCCTGTTCTCCTCTACCCAGGCTCGATAGCCGATGTCTACCCGCCGGCGATCCGAGGCCAAGCCATGGTGCGCTTCGCCGCGCTCATCTCCTTTTTCTGTACTCGGTCGCCCCAGGTTTGAGAGCATTGAGGCCGAACTGACTTGGCGGTGGCCCCGCGCGTTCCCCCTCCCCCACAGGGATGGTATTCGGTCACTGTGCTCCTGGGCACCGTGCTGGGACCCGTCGTGGGAGGCACTATACTTCTCGCCCAGACACACTGGCGCTGGCCGACTCTGCTGACCCTTGTGATCGCATCTCGTCTGCAACAGGATTTGTTGGCGAGCTGTTGGGTTGGCGAACAATCTTCTGGTCTCTCAGCGTGGCAGCCTTCATACTGGCCACCATGGTGCTTTTCACGCACACGCACACGCACACGCACACGCGCATGCCCTAGTGTGACCGAGTGTTTGCCTCTATCACCACGCACGTACGAACAGGCCTTCTTTTTCTTGCCGGACACGCTCAACCGAAGCGGACCCAAGAAGTCCGCCAACCCCATCCAAGTCTTCAAGCTCTTCTTTCACCCGCCGATCACCATCATCGCGTTCATCAACGCGAGCACATTCAGCATCATGTTCCTCATCATGTTCATCTTTCCGGTATGCCCTACTTCTACACGTGTGCTGTGCCTGCGCGTGCGCGTGCTGTGCTGTGTGCTTTTGGCTTACGTCCATCCACACAATGTGTGGGCACAGATTCAACTGGAAAAGATCTATGGCCTGAGTGAGATCGGGATCGGGCTCTCCTACCTGCCGATGGGCATCGGCAACTGCCTCGGCACCGTGGCCGGAGGCAGGGCTGCCGACCACGGCTTCGCGAAGAAGGTCCGCACCTTTGTCCTTTCTTCCAAAATATACTATTTCTATCTAATTGGGAATATCTCATCTTATATGCTTGTGTTGTTGTGGATCAGGGAACCGCAGGACGGCTGATTCCGGTGGTGGTGGCCTCTCTGCTGACCACCATCTTCACCGTCGCCATCGGTTGGTTCTGTACGGGCGCCCACTCCCCCTTGTCACGCACGCCAGCGCATCTCACGTTTACGTTCTCTGACGTACACCCACCCAACAATGTGTCGACTGTACAGTGAATCGCAATCTCTGGATCACGCTCGCGGCCAGTTTTGCGTTCGGCTTCCTGCTGACCTTCTCGCGACCAGGCATGACCACCTACGGCATCGAGCAGCGGTACGCGCTTCTCGAATCTCGCACTGTGTGCATTGACTTACGCACCACACTCATAACCACACACACACACACACACACACACAAACACACACACACGACACACACCGCACGCGCACACGCACAGACCACAGAGCGCGTCGAGTGTGCAGGCATGCATGTATTCGTTCCAGTGGCAGTACTCGTTCATCGTGCTCAACTTCGGTCCTGTCTTCATCGAGCGCTTCTCGGTCGAGCGAGTCTTCTTCGGGCTGGCCCTCAGCGTGCTGGTCCTCTGCGTACCGCTCATCGTGCTCATGTGCCGCTCCGTCGCCCACTACAACTCCACCACGACCGCAGCCGCGTCCAGCGAGTCGGCCACTAAAACAACGTAAACAAATCCCCGATCATGCGAGTGTGCGTGTGCGGTCGAGTGCGTGCGGCGGTAGTGCGTGAGTGCGGTCACAGCGTGATGTTGGCGACGCCCTCGCAGACAATCTCGGCAGGACCCTCCATCCACACCCGCTCCACCCGCGCTGCGCGGCCCGTGGGCGAGTCGGCCTGGACGCCGCCGAGCGGAGGCGACATGTCGACGCGAAGCGTGAGATCGCCGCCGGCCAGGTGGGCTCGCACCGGTCGCTCGCCGTCGACGTGGCCCAGCACCGCCGCCACGACCGCCGCCGCCGATGCGCCCGTGCCACACGCCAGCGTCGGCCCCACACCGCGCTCCCACACTCTGCGCTCATGTGTCGTGCGTGTGCGTGTGTGGTGGTGCGTCCGGTGGTGCGTGCGTCAGTGAGAGTGTGCGGTGGTGCGTGTGCGGTCTGGAGGCGGTACCTGTAGTTGATGTGGTTGTCGGGCAGGACTTGCACGAAGCCGACGTTGGTCCCCTGCGGAAAGAGCGTGTGGTCCTTCTCCATGGCCGGCCCCAGCGAACCGATCAGCTCCTCGTCGTCGGCCCGCTCGACGAAGATGATTGTGTGCGGCACGCCGACCAGGACCGACGAGTAGCGGAACGCGCGGCCGGCGAGCGCGTACTCGGCCATCAGGACCGGCGCGTCCTCCGAGCCGCCGTCGGCGCGCAGGAGGCACGGGACCAGGCCGCGGGCGAAGAGCGGCCGCCCCATATTCACACGAACCGCCGCCACACGCTCGCCGCACTCGCTGAGCGTCAGATGGGCCACCATCTCCCCTGCGTTTGCGTGCGTGTGCGGTGGTGTGTGCGTGTGTGGTGGTGCGTGTGCGTGTGCGTGTGCGGTCAGACACTCATCAGGGCCAGGGAAGAGCGACTGCAGTGCAAGCGAGTACCTGCGGGCGTGTCGACGACCAGCACGGGCTCATCGACACTCGCCGACAGAAGCTGTCTGCGCCGCTCCCAGGCGAGCTTGGCCGCACACCGTAGCGCGTTCCCGCACATCGCCGCCGCTGAACCATCGGCGTTGTACAACTCGAACCTGTTGTGGTTGTGGTTGTTGTACGCCACCAATCCGCAATTGGTGCATTAATACTCAAGAACAACACTTAATGCAATTTTGGGGGAGTGGTCGCACCTGAAGTGGTGGCGAGGGAGCGAGGCGGGCAGGAGGAGGGCGAGCCCGTCGGCACCCACCCCGAAGCGTCGCCGGCAGAGCACGCGAGCCACCTGCCCGAACCGAGTGGAGTGGTCCTCCGGGGTGGGCGAGGATGCGCTGAGGATGCGCAGGTGGTGTGGGTGGGCGATGAAAATGAAGTCGTTGCCAAGCCCGTGCATCTTGACGAACGGCACCTCCATCATCTTCGTTTTTTATCAAAGTTGGTTTGCATTTCATTTTTATTTTTTGTTTTGTTTAGACAAAAAACTAATTATTTACGAAACGTTTCAAAAAGCGCACTGAAACTGCCATCCAATCGGGTGGCGAGGTCATGGATGTCTCCCCGACGAATAGCGACACAAAGGACCTCCGGTTGCTGCCAAGGGAACCGACAAACTCCAAAAGAAGCCAAGGAGTAAATAGTTGGGAGGTCGAGGGCCAACGATCGATGCAAGGATTAGGTGGGCAAGGCCTCCACCCCCCGCCTCAGTCAGGCGCTCCCGCGGGATCAGCGCCACCAGTAACTCCCCCCGAAAACGCACACGAAGCGACGTCCGGAGATGGATCCGCCAAAAAGGGCGAGCCGCCTTTCAGGGCATGCCTCCTGTGTCGCGACGCACACACCGCCTGCGATGGGTTCGTCCTCCCCTCCCCCTCCCCCCTTTCGTTTTTCGCTTTCGTTTTTTTCTCTCTCGAACTTCATACCTTCGCTTTCGTGACCATCTCTTTTTTTGTTTTGTTTCTTTGCATTGCAGCCAGAGGCCGTGCCGGAGGTGCGTGCGGCTCGGGAAAGAGCTGCAATGCCGCGACGCACCGGCGCGCAAGCGCGGCCGACGCCCGCAGCCGCCACTGGTGACCGACCTGCCCGTTCTCTTGCCGCAACCGCCCGGCGGCCATTGTGCTGTTGCTGGTGCGAAGCCGCTGCCGCTCCTGCACCACCTGCCCACCGCACTCCCGCCGCACCTGCTGCAGCCACTGCAGCCACTGCCCCAGCCGGCGGGTGGCTCGGCGCCGTCGCATCACCGACCACCACCCCAGCCGCAGCTCCAGGCGATGCAACCAACCATGCCGCTGGGCGTGGCGCCACCGCCTCACCAGGCCATGCCGCCGTTGCGGCACCACAACTACCACCAGCCGCCGCTGCCGTCATCGGTGGCGACACAGCCACCGCCATCGCGCAGCGCTGTTGACGCCACGCTACCGCACACAACCACCGCTTCTGCTGCGGCTGCGGCTGCCGCCAACGTATCACCATTGCGCGCTGTGGCCAATGCTGACGTGGCACGCGGGGACGACCACCACCGCGGTGCTCACCACCTCAACCTGCCGTTCGGCGACGACGATGAGGGCGACGACGACGACGGCGCGGAGCGACTGCAACGCAAAAGAATGAAAACGACGGGCGACCATGAGGGAAAGGGCAAAGGCGAAAGCGAAAGCGAAGACTACGACGGGGCGGACGAAGGTGTAAAGAACGAAGACGAAAAGAACGAAAGCGAAGGCGAGGGGGGAGGGAATGAAAACGAAGACGGCGACGCGCCGGTGACGAGGCGGATGATGCGGGAGATGGAGAAGAAACTGAGCCTCCTGGCGCAGCTTGTGGAGATGATGTCCGGCGAAATCCGGAGCCTGCGCTCGGAGAACCACCGCCTGCGCGGCACCGTCAAGAAAATGAAGGACCACCGCAAGCAGAGCGATCAGCTGCTCGCCCAGCTCAGCGTGGCCCAGAAACAACAGCAACATCATCATCAGCAACACCAACAACACCATCATCAACACCACCAACACCATCAACATCTTACCGATCATCAACAGTACAGCAACCAGCAATGGCTCAACCATCTACATCAGTCGCCGTGGATTGTGGACCCGCCGGGCGTGCATCAGCGCGCCGTCCAGGAGGGCTTCGGAGACCGAGGCTCGCTCCTGCTGGCGCCCTTCTCGCCGACGCACGGCTGGGCCTCGTCGTTGTCGTCGTCGTCGTCTTCGCTCTTTCCGTCGGCTTCGTCATCGTCGTCGTCTTCGCCATCGTCGTCATCGTCGTCGCCGGCGTCGCCGCCCGGCTCGCACCGGTCGCTGCGGTCCTCCTTCTCGTTCGAGCTGTCGGTCCTCCACGCGGGCGTCTCGCCGGCGCTGCTGCTCGAAGCGCGCGAAGCTCTGCCGTTCCTGTGCGACTACGACATCTCGCCCAGTCGCTTCGCGATTCTGGACCTGCGGTACCCACCCACACGATCGTCACTTCGATCTCGCTTCGTTCTTTTTTTCGTTCTTTTTGTGCTCACCCGCTGGGTTCGATAGGTACCCGATTTGCGTGTCGATCAATCCACTTTCGGACACCCCACCAATCATGGTCTACGTCAACGACGCCTTTACCAGTCTCGTCGGCTACGCTCGGGTACCGTATGCACACCGCACACCGCACACGCACACGCACACGCACGCACACGCACACGCACACGCACGCACGCGCACGCGCACACGCACGCACGCGCACACAGCAAATTGAATGTTTTCGGCACTCAATACAGGAGGAGCTCATCGGGTTGCCCTACACCAACATCGGTTCGTACAACACCAATCACCGGCCACAGGTGCCCGAGATCATTCGCAAGTACGCTCTTTTTTGAGGCCTCCCCTACTACGCTGATGGCTCTGGCGTGCGATTCTTTGCATTCTTACATTCGTGTGCGTGCCGCCAGGCCACCGATGACGTCTGGGGACGTGTTCAGCTTCTCTCCGCTCGTGCGGTGCAAAGACGGTCGATTGCTGCGGTTGGCCGACCGGAGCCAGTTCTTTTACGACCACGACGGCAACGTATGAAGCCGGCGCATCTCCTTCTCTCCCAGCACCGCACATGTTGTGACTACCGCACGACACTCACGACACACACACACACGCACACACGTCAATAGGCACACTGCGCTATTTTGTGCGCGACGAGCTGGCATGAGGACACCATGAAGGAGAGCGAGCGCTTCAACAAGTGGCTTCCACTGCGTCAGCTGGCCTACCACCCTGAGCCGCGCCCGGGCGACGATGAAGCCAACGGCGGCGCATCATCATCATCATCTGGCTAACCGTCTTGTCTTGCCCCGTGAATCGCGGTGAAGAAAAAAAAAACTATGTATATACGATCATGTGTGCAATGAGGAGAAGAGCCCTTTGGAGTTTGGTGTGAGCTTCACTTGAGCTGCTGGATGATGACCGCGTTGAGCAGGCCCGCCTGGTAGAAAATAGGCAGAAATGTCAACTATGGCGGGTTCGATCGAAGAGAAGTGCACTTTGGTACCTCGGCGAGGGTTTGCCCTGGGTCGGCCAGCACGGTCTTGGGGAAGGAGGTGCACAGATCGTAGGCTCGCACACTGTACACACACACATACGAGGCCCCCGTTACTTACATTACTCGCATTCCATACACTCGACATGCCATACACTACCTTGTGATGTTGTCGATGTACTGTCTGACGTCGCCGACCGTGTGCGAGTGGTTGAAGCTGGCCTGGGCTCGGCTGCCGTCGTGCAGACGGAACTGCAGGGCCGTCACCGGCTGTTCGTCATCCAACTGATCATCGCCCAGTTGTTGTTAGACAAGCGCACACGCACACGCACACGCACACACACGCGCACACGCACACGCACACGCCACCGCACACGGCACACGGCACATTAGGTGCGCACCTTGATGGTGTAGGTGATGGCCGAGGCCTCCTTCGGGGGCGGTGCGGGCGTGGTCGCGGTGGTCGACGAGCCCGAGAGCGTGTAGCCCTGTCCGTCGAACGCCTTGGGCTGTAGGACCACAACATAACGCAGAAAACAACCGTTAAATAAGTAAATTAAAAATGAATTTTTATCAATTAACTAAAATGTGGATTTAAAAAATATAAATAGATAAATCCAACAAAATAAGGGGGTGCGGTACGGCGGGCGGGACTGGAGCTGCGGGGGTCGTGGGTCCGAGCCAGCCGCCCACCAATGGACCGGCCAGGGTCGCTGCCCGGTTGATCCACCCGGGAATGTGCCTGAGAGGGGGGGGGAAGAAGAAGAAGAAACAAAGCGCGTCAGCCACGAAGGTCTGAGCTCGGCAAGTGATCACCTCCAACGTGAGCTCGGTTGGGGTTGGGTTGGGTTGGGTGGTCGGG